>NC_079189.1:29597971-29672971 GCF_029499605.1 Hyla sarda
CAGTGCTCTCTGCTGACACCTCTGTCCATTTTAGGAACTGTCCAGAGACAGAGAGGTTTACAGTGGGGATTTGCTCCTACTCTGGACAGTTCCTAAAATGGACAGAGGTGTCAGTAGAGAGCACTGTGGTCAGACAGAAAGGAAATAAAAAAAAAGAAAAGAACTTCCTGTGTATTATACAGCAACTGTAAGTACTGGAAGGATTGGGATTTTTTTTCCTGCATAAATTAGTTCAGCTTTCCGGTGCTCCCGTGGGCTGGAAAAGGTGGATACAGTCCTAGGAGACTCTTTCCTAGGACTGTATCCACCTTTTCCAGCCCACCGGAGCACCTGAAAGCTGAACTAATTTATGCAGGAAAAGACATCAACTGCCGAGCCGAGAAGCTCGTGACGAATCGAATTTACTGTTAGTTCGCTCAACTCTAGCCTTAATTTTTTTTACATTTTTTTTTTTTTTTTTTCTCCGTGGATTTTTGGGTAAAATGACTAAGGTCACTGCAAAGTAGAATTGGTGGTGCAGAAAATAAGCCATAATATGGATTTTTAGGTGGAAAAGTGAAAGGGTTATGATTTTATAAACAAAAAACGCTAAAACTGAAAAACGCTGAGTCCTTAAGGGGTTAAAGGGTTGACCCTTTCGAAAAACCATAAAAGATGGAGGATTGAAAACGAAAAAAATGGATCACTAGACAGTAAATACAGTAAAAAAAAAAGAGCGCCCCCTGGCTGCCATTACATGATACAATAATCGATGAGTTCTAGTACCTGCTGGATGCAGAACTTGCGTACGGTGTAGTCCACCAAGACTGTCATATCTTCTACAGACACCCGGATATTTCCGTAGGTCCAGCACCCCTGGTCCGGCCAGTACTGGGCACATTTACACTGTGAGATACAAGATACACAAGACACGGTGAACACACATTACGAGGCCGATATTGCAACTTGTAAGCAAAAGAAAAGAGAAAAGGCCCAAGGAGGCGCCTAGTGCATTACCCTAATTTTTTTTTTCAAAAACCCACATAGAGTGGGGATAAATAAGGGGTCTAATAGATGGCCGCTCACCTGGAGCGTATAGTATATATGCATATAACCTCAGTTTGAGGTAATCATGGAGGAATCCGTGCAAGCCTATAGGTCTTCAGGATGGATCCAAAGGGAGATCCTATTGATGAGCTTAATAATGGAATAGATTACCTTTCATCAGGCGCTCGGGGGTCCAACGAAATCTCACAGCCAGGTCATGGAGGTGGATACGAATTCAAGCTTTATTGGTATACAACAACGCGTTTCGGGGTTAGCATACCCCTTCTTCAGATTGGCAGATTTGTCTAACCCCGAAACGCGTTGTTGTATACCAATAAAGCTTGAATTCGTATCCACCTCCATGACCTGGTTGTGAGATTTCCTTGGACCCCCGAGCGCCTGATGAAAGGTCATCTTTCCGATATTGCAACTTGGATTTATTCATTTAACGGCTGCAATACCAAATACAACCTATAAAACAATAATGGCGCTGTCTATAGGAGGAAAAAAAAAAAAGGGATACATAAAACATGGTGAATGCACCAGGATGGAATAGTATTCACTTCACATAAGAAGGAAAAGAAGCATGGCACTCACCACAGGGTCTTCATATCTTCTAGTTCAGTTTTTCCCAACCAGTGTGCTTCCAGCTGTTGCAAAACTACAACTCCCAGCATGCTGGGAGTTGTAGTTTTGCAACAGCTGGAGGCACACTGGTTGGGAAGCACTGGTCTTGTTTATAGCTGCAAGATTGCGACACAACAAACCACTTAGCTGACATGCCGGGAGGGATGGTGCAAGTGCGGGGACGTGATGGAAGAGAGACAGCCCGTTTCACATAATATCAACGAGGCTGGAATAAGAAGCAGCATACAGTCGTGAAACGGGCCGTCGCCTCCGTCAAGTCCCCGCACGCTAGCTAAACGGTTTATTGTAACGCTATCTTGCAACACTAAACTGGAACATATGAAGACCCTGTGGTGAGTTCCAGGCTTCTTACTCCTCCTTATGTAAAGGGTATATTGGACCCTATTAACTGAGCGTTAAGCAACCCTGGGCCTAACTTGCTGACCAGCTACATGTGTGGCGTGTGACGTCTGTCAGCGGAACGTAATGTCGCAGTGGCTAAATATTCTCTCTTTGTTTATTTATGTAAGGCTAATATTGGCAACTTGGCTTTATTCATTTCAATGCTACAATATCAGACACACGTTTAATCCCTTTGTGTCTATTGGAACTAAATCATAAAAGGGAGGGGGGACAAAAAAGAATTGGACATAATGTCACCAAACTCCAAAAATGGGCTGGACAAAATTATTGGCATCCTTAACTTAATATTTGGTTGCACACCCTTTGGAAAAAATAAGTGAAATCAGTCACTTCCTATAACCATCAATAAGCTTCTTACACCTCTCAGCCGGAATGTTGGACCACTCTTCCTTTGCAAACTGCTCCAGGTCTCTCTTATTGGAAGGCGCCTTTTCCCAACAGCAATTTTAAGATCTCTCCACAGGTGTTCAATGGGATTTAGATCTGGACTCATTGCTGCCACTTCAGAACTCTCCAGCGCTTTGTTGCCATTCATTTCTGGGTGCTTTTTGATGGATGTTTGGGGTCATTGTCCTGCTGGAAGACCCAAGATCTCGGACGCAAACCCAGCTTTCTGACACTGGGCTGTGCAGTGCGACCCAAAATCCATTGGTAATCCTCAGATTTCATGATGTCTTGTACACATTCAAGGCACCCAGTGCCAGAGGCAGCAAAACAACCCCAAAACATCATTGACCTCCACCATATTTCACTGTAGGTACTGTGTTCTTTTCTTTGTAGGCCTCATTCCATTTTCGGTAAACAGTAGAATGATGTGCTTTACCAAAAAGTTCTATCTTGGTCTCATCTGTCCACAAGACGTTTTCCCAGAAGGATTTTGGTTACTCAAGTTCATTTTGGCAAAATGTAGTCTTGCTTTTTTATGTCTCTGTGTTAGCAGTGGGGTCCTCCTGGGTCTCCTCCATAGTGGGGTCCTCCTGGGTCTCCTCCATAGTGGGGTCCTCCTGGGTCTCCTGCCATAGCGTTTCATTTCATTTAAATGTCCACAGATAGTTTGCACTGACACTGATGCTCCCTGAGCCTGCAGGACAGCTTGAATATCTTCGGAACTTGTTTGGGGCTGCTTATCCACCATCCGGACTATCCTGCGTTGACACCTTTCATAAATTTTTCTCTTCGGTCCACGCTCAGGGAGATTAGCTACAGTGCCATGGGTTCCAAACTTCTTGATAATGTTGTGCACTGTGGACAAAGGCAAATCTAGATCTCTGGAGATGGACTTGTTACCTCGAGATTGATATTTTTCTACAATTTTGGTTGTCAAGTCCTCAGACAGTTCTCTTCTCTTTCTGTTGTCCATGCTTAGTGTGGCACACACAGACACACAATGCAAAGGTGAACTTCTCTCCTTTTTTTAAAATCTGCTTTCAGGTGTTATTTTTATATTGCTCACACATGTTACTTGCCCCAGGTGAGTTTAAAGGAGCATCAAATGCTTGAAACAATCTTATTTATCCACAATTTTGAAAGGATGCCAATAATTTTGTCCAGCCCATTTTTGGAGTTTGTTGTGACATTATGTCCAATTTGCTTTTTTTCCTCCCTTTTTTGGTTTAGTTCCAATACACACAAAGGGAATAAACATGTGTTACTGCAATCCTTTTCTGTGAGAAATACTTCATTTTTTTTTGAAAAATTTCAGGGGTGCCAACATTTACAGCCATGACTGATTTTATATAATATATATATATATATATATATATATATATATATATATTATATATATATATATATATATATATATATACACACCGGTATATATATATATATATATATTCATATCTAGAAAACCCTGAGTGATAAAAAAAAATTAATATACTTTGTGTTTTAATTCATCCCCATTTTCTCAGATTTTTCTGTTTACATCCAATGTAACCTGATAGTTTGGAATATATTTTGGAAAATGCCAAATCATTATGTCTACAAAGAGATCCTGCTCCACAGTCTTCCTCAGGCAAAACAGAAAGCTCGTATTCGAGATTAGAGGGGGAGATTTATCAAAACCTGTGCGGAGGAAGAGTGGGGCAGTTGCCCATAGCAACCAATCAGATTGCTTCTTTCATTTTCCACAGGCCTCTTTAGAGGCCTGTGGAAAATGAAAGAAGCGATCTGATTGGTTGCTATGGGCAACTGCCCCACTCTTCCTCCGCACAGGTTTCGATAAATCTCCCCCAGAGATTCTATTTTTGGCTGTATTTTCTGTGATTTTCTAAATCTGATAGGTAATGGTCATCCTATAGCTCACGGGAAGTCTATAGTTCATTGCTGGTGATAACCTGACCCAGTTACAGTAATGAACCAAAAAAGGATGCAGCTTGGAGTGCTTAAGTACTGCTAACGGTCCTCATAAGGGCTGTGTACGGTCCTCACCTCCTTCCTTTCTTTCAGGTTTGTCACCATGACTATGGTCGCTGTGTTCTGTTCCCAAATCATCCTCCAGAAATCATTCACCGTTTCTTCTTTTGGACCTAGAAATGAAACCAATATAAAAAAGGAAATTAAACTTAGAAGGTGGGTGCTAAAGAAATCTTCACATAGGATCATATAAATAATAGTACTGAATCACTAGGACTGAAAGGGAGTAGAAGGCGAATGGATTCTGACTACAGCACAAAATGTATGCAATTACTATATGGGGTTAAATCTGGAGTCCCGCTCCTAGGAGACCATTTTAATTTTTTTTAGGGGAAACTCGCTGCCAGGCATTTCCCGCCTTGCGCAGGAAATGTAGAATTACATGGCAGCTGTTCAGATGAATGGACATCAAAGTAAGACTAGGGATACATGTCGATCTTGGCCACGACAAGGGGGGGGGGGGGGTCGCACAACCAAAAATGGCCATATCGCAAGGGCAGTGATCATGCTGTGTGCAGCCGAGGTCAGCAAACTGGGATATATACCCATCTAGAATTTATTTTTTGGAGTCACAATGTGGCCCCATTCACCGCATTGTAAAAAACACTACAGACACCCCGCCCGTAGTTGGACTCCCACTAAGAGGAAGAGAAGGGGGGGGTCACAGATGAAGAACCCCCTCTCCATGGTGTCCATATAAAGATCTTGGGGAGTGAAAAAAAAACGGAATTCTCACCTTGGGCCGCTATAAACTTGTTCTTCTCTTGGTAACCCTGAAAAAAAGAATAAAGAAAGAAATAAATGAAATAAATGAGACAAAGAAAGAAAACGGACATAGAAGAGCTGAAGGGCCGATTCACTTACACCCTTTTAGAATACACTCCTCAGATGGCAGGAGGACACTAAACCATGGGGAGAGGGAATTTAAGATAAGCACAAATTATAGCACAATAATACCAAACCTCCCGCGCAAGCGCATAGGCCTCCCAGCTGCTGCTAAATATATTACGTGGCAAACGTCACTTTATAAATTTGGGCCATTGACAGAAAGCCCCTGGATAATAGTTTAAAAAAAATAAAAAATAAATGGTGAAAGGCTCAGACAAACATTTAAAGGCCAGCTGGTCATTGGAAAATTTACTCCAGGAGTTGTAGTTTTGCAACAGCTGGAGGCACCCTGGTTGGAAAATATTGACTTAAAGGGGTACTCCGCCCCTAGACATCTTATCCTCTATCCAAAGGATAGGGGATAAGATGTCAGATCGCCGCGGTCCCGCTGCTGGGGACCCCGGGGATCGCTGCTGCAGCACCCCGCTATCATTACAGCGCAGAGAGAGATCGCTCTGCACGTAATGACGGGCAATACAGGGGCCGGAGCAGCGTTACGTCACGGCTCCGCCCCTCGTGACGTCACGGCCCGCCCCCGTCAATACAAGTCTATGGGAGGGGGCGTGGCGGTCGTCACGCCCCCTGCCATAGACTTGCATTAAGGGGACGGGCCGTGATGTCATGGGGGCGGAGCCATGACGTCACGCTGCTCCGGCCCCTGTATTGCCCGTCATTACGCACAGAGCGAACTCGCTCTGTGCAGTAATGATGGCGGGGTGCCACAGCAGCGATCCCCGGGGTCCCCAGCAGCGGGACCGCGGCGATCTAACATCTTATCCCCTATCCTTTGGATAGGGGATAAGATGCCAGGGGCGGAGTACCCTTTAAAGGGGTACTCCACTGCTCAGCGTTTGGAACAAACTGTTCCGAATGCTGGAGCTTCTGACATCATAGCCCCGCCCCTTCATGACCTCACGCCTCACCCCCTCTCAATGCAAGTCTATGGGAGGGGGCGTGTCAGCTGTCAAGACCCCTCCCATAGACCTGCACTGAGGGGGCGGGGCGTGACGTAATGAGGGGTAGGGCTATGACATCACAAGCGCCAGCATTCGGAACAGTTTTTTCCAAACTCAGCACCGGAGAACCCCTTTAAGGGTACATTCACACGAGCGGATTTACAGCGTATTTTATGCTGCGGATCCGCTGGTGAAGGCCCGCTCTATGCTGTCTTTACATGTGCCTGCTCATAGCGGCAATACACCGTGACGAGCTGACACACTGCAGTGATGTGCGAGTCGTACTCGCACATCACAGTGTGTCTGCTCGTAGCGGCATATTGCCGCTACGGTACGAGCAGGCACATGTAAAGACAGCAAAGAGCGGGCCTTCACCAGCGGATTCGCAGCATAAAATACGCTGTAAATCCGCTCATGTGAATGTACCCTAAAGGGGTACTCCGCCAACAGCTATCTTATCCCATATTGCATATAGCATAGGGCATAAGATGTCTGACTGCGGAGAGGGCGTGGCCAGCAGCGGGACCCCAGCGATCAGACACCTTATCCCCCATCTTTCGGATAAGAGATAAGATGTCTGTGGGCAGAGTACCCCTTTAAGTGATTCTGATCATTCATAACATTTTATAGCCTTGGAAGGGACCTGTTAACAATGGAACAAAGGACTGAACATTATCCATAAATTCTTGTCCAAAAAATAAAATCAGACGCCTTGTACTTACATTGATGAAGGAGGCATTAATGTAGTCAGAATCTGGAACTCCTTCAATGGGGCTCAAGTGAAGTCTGGAATGATCATCTATAAAGGAGACATCACAGGAGGTTAGAGGAATAAAGGGGTAGTCCAGTGCTGAAAAACTTATCCCCTATCCTAAGGATAGGGGATAAGTTTCAGATCGCGGGGGGTCCGACCGCTGGGGCCCCCCGCGATCTCCTGTACGGGGCCCCTGCAGCCCGCGGGGGCGTGTTGATCACCGCATGAAGCGGCGGCTGACACGCCCCCTCAACACATCGCTATGGCAGAGCCGGAGATTGCCGAAGGAAGCGCTCCAGCTCTGCCATATAGTTGTATTGAGGGGGCGTGTCAGCCGCCGCTTCATCAGTGTGTGCAGTGTTATAGTCCATTATGGGAGATATAACATCGCAAAAAAAGTGGAAAAAAAAAAGTTAAAGATCATTTAACCCCTTCCCTAATAAAAAGTTTGATTCACCCCCCTTTCCCATTAAAGAAAAAAAAAAAAGTGTAAATAAAAATAAAAATACATGTGGTATCGCCGCGTGCAGAAATGTCCGAATTATAAAAATATATCGTTAATTAAACCGCACGGTCAATGGCGTACACACAAAAAAAGTCCAAAATTCAAATCTGTGTATTTTTGGTCACTTTTTATATCATGAAAAAATGAATAAAAAGCGACCAACAAGTCTGATGAATACAAAAATGGTATCGCTAAAAACTTCAGATCACAGTGCAAAAAATGAGCGCTCATACCGACCCGTACGCTGAAAATGTTTAAACGTATACATTTTCCTGCATGTAGTTATGATTTTTTTCCAGAAGTCCGACAAAATCAAACCTATATAAGTAGGGTATCATTATAATCGTATGGACCTACAGAATACTAAGGTTTCATTTTTTACCCAAAAATTTACTGCATAGAAACGGAAGCCCCCAAAAGTGACAAAATGGCGTTTTTCCTTCAATTATGTCGCACAATAATTATTTTTCCGTTTCGCCGTAGATTTTTGGGTAAAATGACTGATGTCATTACAAAGTAGAATTGGTGGCTCAAAAAATAAGCCATCATATGGATTTTTTGGTGCAAAATTTAAAGAATTATGATTTTTTTTTAAAGGTAAGGAGGAAAATTCGTAAGTGCAAAAATTGAAAACCCCCGGGTTCTTAAGGGGTTAAGATAGAATTTTCCCTGTGTTTACACGTTGCATGCTCCCTGGATTTTTTTATACAATTTTTACCATATTTTTGCAGCCATTTCTCAAAATCTCATTAAAATGACAAGTTTTTAGCACAATGTGCGCAATTGTTTCACAACTTTGGAAACTTAATCAAAACTAGAAAAAAACTGTAATAATGCAACGTGTGAACACAGCCTCAGGAATAGTGATAACTACTATACATCCTTCTCCCATAGATATAGCAGCAGCAGTAGTATATAGATAGAGCTGGAGGGGAGGTGTATAACTACTACACTGCTCAAAAAAATAAAGGGAACACTAAGATAACACATCCTAGATCTGAATGAATGAACTAATTGTATGAAATACTTTCGTCTTTACATAGTTGAATGTACTGACAACAAAATCACACAAAAATTATCAGTGGAAATCAAATGTATCAACCCATGGAGGTCTGGATATGGAGTCACACTCATAATCACAGGGGAAAACCACACTACAGGCTGATCCAACTTTATGTAATGTCCTTAAAACAAGTCAAAATCAGGCTCAGTAGTGTGTGTGGCCTCCACGTGCCCGTATGACCTCCCTACAACGCCTGGGCATGATCCTGATGAGGTGGAGAATGGTCTCCTGAGGGATGTCCTCCCAGACCTGGACTAAAGCATCCGCCAACTCCTGGACAGTCTGTGGTGCAATGTGGCGTTGGTGGATGGAGCGAGACATGATGTCCCAGATGTGCTCAATCGGATTCAGGTCTGGGGAACGGGCGGCCAGTTCATAGCATCAATGCCTTCCTCTTGCAGAAACTGCTGACACACTCCAGCCACATGAGGTCTAGCATTGTCTTGCATTAGGAGGAACCCAGGGCCAACCGCACCAGCATATGGTCTCACAAGGGGTCTGAGGATCTCATCTCGGTACCTAATGGCAGTCAGGCTACCTCTGGCAAGCACATGGAGGGCTGTGCGGCCCCCAAAATAATGCCACCTCACACCATAACTGACCCATCGCCAAACCGGTCATACTGGAGGATGTTTCAGGCAGCAGAACGTTCTCCACAGCATCTCCAGACTCTGTCACGTCTGTCACATGTGCCCAGTGTGAACCTGCTTTCATCTGTGAAGAGCACAGGGCACCAGTGGGGAATTTTGGTGTTCTCTGGCAAATGCCAATTGTCCTGCACGTGTTGGGCTGTAAGTACAACCACCAACTGTGGACGTCAGGCTCTCATACGACCCTCATGGAGTCTGTTTCTGACCATTTGAGTGGACACATGCACTTTTGTGGCCTGCTGGAGGTCATTTTGCAGGGCTCTGGCAGGTCTCCTCCTCCTTGCACAAAGGCGGAGGTAGCGGTCCTGCTGCTGGGTTGTTGCCCTCCTACGACCTTTTCCACATCTCCTGATGTACTGGCCTGTCTCCTGGTAGCGCCTCCATGCTCTGGACACTACTATGTGCCACCCTGGATGAGCTGCACTGCCTGAGCCACTTGTGTGGGTTGTAGACTCTGTCTCATGCTACCACTAGAGTGAACGCACAGCCAGCATTCAAAAGTGACCAAAACCTCAGCCAGGAAGCATGGGAACTGAGAAGTGGTCCACTCCTTTATTGGGGGTGTCCTGCTAATTGCCTATAATTTCCACCTGTTGTCTGTTCCATTTGCACACCAGCATGTGAAATTGATTGTCAATCAGTGTTTCTTCCTGAGTGGACAGTGTGATTTCACAGAAGTGTCATTGACTTGGAGTTACATTGTGTTGTTTAAGTGTTCCCTTTATTATTTTGAGCAATATATATATCCAAAAAGATAGCAGCAACAGTATACAGCTAGAGCTGGGAGGGGATGTGTATAGCTACTATATATCCTGATCCCATAGAGAAAGCAGCAGCAGTGTACAGATAGAGCTAAAAGGGAGGTGTATAACTAATATATAACCTGATCTTATAGAGATAAAAGCAAAGGTATACAGATAGAGCTTGAGGTGAGGTTTATAACTAATATATATCCTGATCCCATAGTTATAGCAGCAGTATAAAGGTAGAGCTGGTAGGGGTCTGGGAGCTAGCAGTTGAGATCTGATAGGTGATTATGTCATCATGTAAATCACAGAAAGTCAGCTGACCAAGGACGGATCCCTTTCTCTAGTGCATTAAGCACTATGATTGTCTGTAGGTCGGACTGATGATCACATGACCCAGTTACAGTAATGAAACGCATGGATGCAGCTGTGCTGGAATAAAACCGTAGGCACTGTATGACTAGTGACTAGTGTTACTTAGGCTGCTTTCACACTATACATTCCGCTGTTTTAAAGACCCGTTATAATGTCCCGTTACGAAAACCCTTAAAGACGGCGCTACAAAATCCCATCAAAGTCTATGGGATTTTTAAATTATCTGTTTTAACCCGTCATATCCCGTTATGAATAACGGACGTTATTTTGTGACGGGAGAAAAACAGTTCATGTAAGTGTTTTTTTTTCTTCCGTCACAAATAACGTCCGTTAATCATAACGGGATATGACGGGTTAAAACGGAAAATTAAAAAATCCCATAGACTTTAACCCCTTAAGGACTCAGCCCATTTTGGCCTTAAGGACTCAGACAATTTAATTTTTACGTTTTCATTTTTTCCTCCTCGCCTTCTAAAAATCATAACTCTTTTATATTTTCATCCACAGACTAGTATGAGGGCTTGTTTTTTGCGCGACCAGTTTTCCTTCATAATGACATCACTCATTATATCATAAAATGTATGGCGCAACCAAAAAACACTATTTTTGTGGGGAAATTAAAACGAAAAACGCAATTTTGCTAATTTTGGAAGGTTTTGTTTTCACGCCGTACAATTTCTGGTAAAAATGACATGTGTTCTTTATTCTGAGGGTCAATACGATTAAAATGATACCCATTATTATATACTTTTATATTATTGTTGCGCTTAAAAAAAATCACAAACTTTTTAACCAAATTAGTACGTTTATAATCCCTTTATTTTGATGACCTATAACTTTTTTATTTTTCCGTATAAGCGGCGGTATGGGGGCTCATTTTTTGCGCCATGATCTGTACTTTTTTTTGATACCACATTTGTATATAAAAAACTTTTAATACATTTTTTATAATTTTTTTTTAAATAAAATGTATTAAAAAAGTAGGAATTTTGGACTTTTTAAATTTTTTTTCGTTCACGCCGTTCACCGTACGGGATCATTAACATTTTATTTTAATAGTTCGGACATTTACGCACGCGGCGATACCAAATATGTCTATAAAAAATGTTTTTTACGCTTTTTGGGGGCAAAATAGGAAAAAACGGACGTTTTACTTTTTTATTGGGGGAGGGGATTATTCACTTTTTTTTTACTTTTACTTTTACATTTTTTTTTACACTTGAATAGTCCCCATAGGGGACTATTCATTGCAATACCATGATTGCTAATACTGATCTGTTCTATGTATAGGACATAGAACAGATCAGTATTATCGGTCATCTTCTGCTCTGGTCTGCTCGATCACAGACCAGAGCAGGAGACGCCGGGAGCCGCACGGAGGAAGGTGAGGGGACCTCCGTGCGGCGTTATGAATGATCGGATCCCCGCAGCAGCGCTGCGGGCGATCCGATCGTTCATTTTAATCGCGAACTTCCGCAGATGCCGGGATCTGTATTGATCCCGGCACCTGAGGGGTTAATGGCGGACGCCCGCGAGATCGCGGGCGTCGGCCATTGCCGGCGGGTCCCTGGCTGCGATCAGCAGCCGGGATCAGCCGCGCATGACACGGGCATCGCTCCGATGCCCGCGGTTATGCTCAGGACGTAAATGTACGTCCTGGTGCGTTAAGTACCACCTCACCAGGACGTACATTTACGTCCTGCATCCTTAAGGGGTTAAAGGGGTACGCCACTGCCCCAGTGTCTGGAACATTTGGTTCCGAATGCTGGGTACAGGCTGCGGGGGTCGTGACGTCACACCACACCCCCTCAATGCAAGTCTATGGGAGGGGGCGTGATGTGACGTCACAACCCCCGCAGCCCGTACCCAGCATTCGGAACTAAATGTTCCGGACACTGGGGCAGTGGCGTACCCCTTTAATGGGATTTTCATAATGGGACATTATTTAAAACGGAGGAACTTTATAGTGTGAAAGCAGCGTTACCCAGAATCCTCTAGACTAGAATAAGCTTTGTGACCTATTAGACTTTTTTTTTTGCGGTCAAGTTTCCTTTGTGGTTTCTTTTTATTACGGCCATAATAGAGTTGCATGATATCTAATTATTGCAAAATAAAAATAATAAAAATAGACACTCCCCCGCGACACCGCTGCAGATCATTGATTTAAAACGGTCGCAGCGGCTTTTGTGGTGCCAGAGACCGCCGCCGCCACCCGCTTCTCTCCCTGCGCCTGTCCTGGGGTCCTGAGCCCTATCACCGCCTACGACCCCAAACACCCCCCACCACCGCGCTGGACAGAGACCGCCACCGCTGCCCCATTGCCTCCCCCATTCCCGGTTTTATAATTACCTGTTCCGGGGTCCGCTCTACTTCTGGCGCCGTCCTCCTGGGCTGTCACTGTGCGCACTCACGTTGAGGACGTCACTCGTCATTGCGCAGCGCAGTGCAACACAGGATGACGCAGGAGCCAGAAATAGCGCGGACCCCAGGCCCAAGGAAAAGGTAATTATAAAACCGGGAATGGGGGAGGCAATGGGGCAGGGGAGGCGGCGGTGCGGTGGTGGGGGGTGCGGCGCGGTGGGGGCGGTGCATTATCGGCAAGGTAATTGCCGATACCGATAACGTCCAAAATCCTGAATATTGGCCGATAATATCGGCCAAACCGATAATCGGTCGATCCCTAGTTCTAGTTGACTAGAGATGAGCAAACTTACAGTAAATTCGATTCGTCACGAACTTCTCGGCTCGGCAGTTGATGACTTATCCTGCATAAATTAGTTCAGCTTTCAGGTGCTCCCGTGGGCTGGAAAAGGTGGATACAGTCCTAGGAGACTCTTTCCTAGGACTGTATCCATCTTTTCCAGTCCACCGGAGCACCTGAAAGCTGAACTAATTTATGCAGGATAAGTCATCAACTGCCGAGCCGAGAAGTTCGTGACAAATCGAATTTACTGTAAGTTCGCTCATCTCTATTCTTGAAAGCCCAGAGTTGTGTTAATACAGGTTGGGAATCACTGCTTCACACAACAATGGACAAATGGAGGCCAATACAACAAGCACTCACAAGGTAAGATGTTCACATATCTGTTCTTCTCCTTGTTCTCTTCCTTGGAGGCGGCTTCACAGGTAGCTTGGATGGGACAGGCCGGCAGAGCCTAGAAATACAGAAAGGAAAAGTTAGAAAAGAGCATATTGGGGGGGGAGAGCGTATTGGGGGGGGGGGGTAGAAGGAAGACATCATTGCTATATAGAGATACCAACTTACAGCTCGTGGAAAAGTGCGTAATGAACTGGTGCCAGAGAGTTAAACAGATTTGTAAATTACTTTTATTTAAAAATCTCTATCCTTCCAGTACTTTTTAGCAGCTGTGTGCTACAGAGGAAATTCTTTTCTTTTTGAATTTCTTTTTTGTCTTGTCCACAGTGTCCTCTGTCCGTGTCAGGAACAGTCCAGAGCAGCATAGGTTTGCAATGGGGATTTTCTCCTGCTCTGGACAGTTCCTGATTCGGGCATCAAAGAGCTCTGTGGAGTAGACAAAAAAGAAATTCAAAGAGTATAGAATTTCCTCTGTAGCATACAGCTGCTAAAAAGTACTGGAAGGGTAAAGATTTTTTTTTTTTTTTTTTTTTTTTTAAATGTCATTTCTGGCACCAGTTGATTAAAAAAAAAAAAAAAATATATATATATATATATATATATATATAAATGTTTTCCACCGGAGTACCCCTTTAACTGATAATGGACCATAGACCGCAAACATACACAGCACGGGATCCATCTACATTACTGTATTGGCAGCTTTAGCGCACAGTCTTTATTGGGACATTTTGTGGAATGTACTGCCATCTAGTGGAATTTTTACAGAACAGCTTTTTTAAAAAATTTACTTAATAAAAGGTGTCGTCCGGCAAAAATTAACTTCACTCCTACCCACAGGATAGGGGATAAGTAGATGATCGTGCAGGGGTGGGGGTCCGACCATTGGGGGCCCACTGGCGCTCTCAGCGAGGTGCGTGTGCCGTCTACTGGTTGACTGCACGTGCTCCATTCATTTCTATGGGAGCGTCAATGATGCCCAAGAGCTGCTCTCGGGTGCTTGCGGCGCTACCATAGAAATGAATGGAGCCTGTGCTGCCTGCAACACATGCTCCTCCCCAGCTGTCGGACCACCCATGATCAGATACTTATAACTTAAAGGGGTTATCCAGGAAAAAACTTTTTTTTTTTAATTTAATATAATATCCTCTCTCTCTCAACTGGCTACAGAAAGTTAAACAGATTTGTAAATTACTTCTATTAAAAAATCTTAATCCTTTTAGTACTTATGAGCTGCTGAAGTTGAGTTGTTCTTCTCTGTCTACGTGCTCTCTGATGACACAGGTCTCGGGAACTGTCCAGAGTAGAAGCAAATCCCCATAGCAAACCTCTTCTACTCTGTGCAGTTCCCGAGACAAGCAGAGATGTCAGCAGAGAGCACTGTTGCAAGACAGAAAAGAACAACTCAACTTCAGCAGCTGATAATTATTGAAAGGATTAAGATTTTTAATAGAAGTAATTTACAAATCTGTTTAACTTTCTGGAGCCAGTAGATATGATATATATTATATATATATATATATATATATATACACACGGTATATATATACGGTATATATATATATATATATATATACACACGGTATATATATACGGTATATATATATATATATATATATATATATATATACACACGGTATATATATACACGGTATATATATATATATATATATATATATATATACACACACACACGGTATATATATACGGTATATATATACATATATATACACACATATATACGGTATATATATGTATATATATACGGTATATATATATACATATATATATACACACATATATACGGTATATATATATATATATATACATACATATATATATATATACACACGGTATATATATATATATATATATATATATATATATATATTTTTTTTTTTTTCCCTGGAATACCCCTAACCCCGCCTAACCCAGGATTTTGCTTCAGGATGTGATCTTGGCTGTATGTATCCAGCTACATCTTCCCCTTTTATTGACCGCACCATAATACAACAACCACCCGCAAAAGCCATTGCTACAAGTAGAGATGAGCGAATTTACAGTAAATTCGATTCGTCACGAACTTCTCGGCTCGGCAGTTGATGACTTTTCCTGCGTAAATTAGTTCAGCCTTCAGGTGCTCCGGTGGGCTGGAAAAGGTGGATACAGTCCTAGGAAAAAGTCTCCTAGGACTGTATCCACCTTTTCCAGCCCACCGGAGCACCTGAAAGCTGAACTAACTTATGCAGGGAAAGTCATCAACTGCCGAGCCGAGAAGTTCGTGACGAATCGAATTTACTGTACGTTCGCTCATCTCTAGCTACAAGCTCTTTGATTCTGATTATCTCCCTCTACATGTTTGCATGCACAAAAGGCAGTGTTTCCCAACCAGGGTGCCTCCAGCTGTTGCCAAACTACAACTCCCAGCATGCCCAGACAGCCGAAGGCTGTCTGGGCATGCTGGGAGTTGTAGTTTGGCAACAGCTGGAGGCACCCTGGTTGGGAAACACTGAGCTAAGGCCTCGGTCACATCTGTGTTGGAGGCTACAGAAAGGGGCCAGAAAATTGATCCGGTCGACAGATCCAAAGTAAAATAAATATGTAGTGGGTGCAGCTGACTTTTCTGTATATAGCCGCGGTTACGGATATAGGCTCTCACACCCCGGGAGTGTATATAGACAATGAAAGAGCAATAGATATTTCAGTCCTCTAGGCTATATAGATGAGGGAAATGATAGGAAAAGGTTGTCCTATAAATGACAGGATGTGTGTACTATTAACCCCTTAAGGACGGAGCCCATTTTCACCTCTAGGACTCGGCCATTTTGGCCTTAAGGACCGGAGCGTTTTTTGCACATCTGACCACTGTCACTTTAAACATTAATAACTCTGGAATGCTTTTAGTTATCATTCTGATTCCGAGAATGTTTTTACGTGACATATTCTACTTTAACATAGAGGTAAATTTTATGGTAACTTGCATCCTTTCTTGGTGAAAAATCCCAAAATTTGATGAAAAAATTAAAAATTTTGCATTTTTCTAACTTTGAAGCTCTCTGCTTGTAAGGAAATGGATATTCAAAAAAAATTTTTTTTTGGATTCAGATATACAATATGTCTACTTTATGTTTGCATCATAAAATTAATGAGTTTTTACTTTTGGAAGACACCAGAGGGCTTCAAAGTTCAGCAGCAATTTTCCAATTTTTCACAAAATATTCAAACTCACAATTTTTCAGGGACCAGTTCAGGTTTGAAGTGGATTTGAAGGGTCTTCATATTAGAAATACCCCATAAATGACCCCATTATAAAAACTGAACCCCTCAAAGTATTCAAAATGACATTCAGTCAGCGATTTAACCCTTTAGGTGTTTCACAGGAAAAGCAGCAAAGTGAAGGAGAAAATTCAAAATCTTAATTTTTTACACTCGCATGTTCTTGTAGACCCAATTTTTGAATTTTTACAAGGGGTAAAAGGAGAAAATGTATACTTATATTTGTAGCCCAATTTCTCTCGAGTAAGCACATACCTCATATGTCTATGTAAAGTGTTCGGCGGGCGCAGTAGAGGGCTCAGAAGGGAAAGAGCGATAAGGGGATTTTGGAGAGTACGTTTTCCTGAAATGGTTTTTGGGTGGCATGTCGCATTTAGGAAGCCCCTATGGTGCCAGAACAGCAAAAAAAACACATGGCATACCATTTTGGAAACTAGACCCCTTGAGGAACGTAACAAGGAATAAAGTGAGCCTTAATACCCCACAGGTGTTTCACGACTTTTGCATATGTAAAAAAGAAAAAAAAAAATGTCACTAAAATGTGAGTTCCCCCCCCAAATTTCACATTTTTGCAAGGGTTAATAGCAGAAAAGACCCCCCAAAATTTGTAACCCCATCTCTTCTGAGTATGGAGGTACCCCATAAGTTGACCTGAAGTGCACTATGGGCGAACTACAATGCTCAGAAGGGAAGGCGTCATATTTGGCTTTTTGAGAGCAAATTTTGCTCGGGGGGCATGTCGCATTTAGGAAGCCCCTATCGTGCCAGGACAGCAAAATAACCTCCCCACATGGCATACCATTTTGGAAACTAGACCCCTCACAGAATGTAACAAGGGGTACAGTGAGCATTTACCCCCACTGGTGTCTGACAGATCTTTGGAACAGTGGGCTGTGCAAAATTTTTCATTTTCACGGACCACTGTTCCAAAGATCCGTCAGACACCTGTGGGGTGTAAATTCTCACTGCACCCCTCATTACATTGCGTGACGGGTGGAATTTCCAAAATGGGGTCACATGTGGGTGCTGTCACATTGCTGCTGCCGCCGCACGTGGGGGAGGATCGCGAACGGGGATCCCGGATCCAGGTAAGGGACCTTCGGCGCCGACCTTCCATGGACGGTTCCCCCGTTTTGCCCGGACACCGATAGGTGGGCAAAGCAGGGGAACCGAACCTTAACCCCCCCTCCCCCGGTCTGCTATCGGTCGGTCGCTCGGCCGACCAATAGCAGGGATAGGAGGGGTGGCACCCCTGCCACCAAACTCCTATCCCTTTAGGGGGATCGAGGGTGTCTCGGACACCCCCGATCCCTCTTATTTTCCGGGTCACCAGTGACCCGTATGACCCGGAATCGCGCAGATCGCAGGTCTGAATTGACCTGCGATTTGCGCGCATCGCGGTCATGGGGGGTCTCAGGACCTCCCTCGGCAATGTGCCGGGATGCCTGCTGTTAAATAACAGCAGTCATCCCAGCCCGATCACCGCTACCGGTGACGCGGCGCTCCCGGAACCCCGCGACATACATGTACGTCGCCACACGCCAAGTGACACTTCGCGGCGCCGTACATGTACGTCGCTCGTCGTGAAGGCGTTAAAGGGGTACTCCGGTGAAAAACTTTTTCTTTTTTTTTTTTTTTTTTTTTTATTAAATCAACTGGTGCCAGAAAGTTAAACAGATTTGTAAATTACTTCTATTAAAAAAATCTTAATCCTTCCTGTGCTTAATAGCTGCTGAATACTAAAGAGGAAATTATTTTCCGTTTGACACACAGAGCTCTCTGCTGACATCACGAGCACAGTGCTCTCTGCTGACATCTCAGTCCATTTTAGGAACTGTCCAGAGTAAAAGGAAATCCCCATAGCAAACATAAGCTGTTCTGGACAGTTCCTAAAATGGACAGAGATGTCAGCAGAGAGCACTGTGGTCGTGATGTCAGGAGAGAGCTCTGTTTCAAAAAGAAAATAATTTCCTCTGTAGTATTCAGCAGCTAATAAGTACAGGAAGGATTAAGAATTTTTAATAGAAGTAATTTACAGAATCTGCTAACTTTCTGGCACCAGTTGATTTAAAGGACAACTGCAGCGGCACTACACTTATCCCCTATCCACAGGATAGGGGATAAGTGTTTGATCGCGGGGGGGTCCGACCGCTGGGACCCCCCCCCCCCCCCCCGATCTCCCTAACGGGGCACCGCCATAAGTGCTCATGGTGAGCGCTAAGGCGCGTAGCGTCGATCTAGAGGTCGACGGTGATGCCCTGTCTCCTCCCCATCCCCATACAGTTCTATGGGGGATGCAGGGAGGCACGAATACTGCCTTCCGCAACGTCATGCTGCGGCTGGCACGCCCCCTGCACGGGAGAGCCGTGGCCCCAGCGTTCGGACCCCCCCGTGATCAAACGCTTATCCCCTATCTTGAGGATAGGGGATAAGTGTTTGTAACGCTGCAGATGTACTTTAAAAAAAAAAAGAAAAAGTTCTTCACCGGAGTACCCCTTTAAGCAGTAATAGGAACCAAGATAGTGATACTTATACTTTCCATAGTGTTGTGTCCTGCTGTTACAGGGAACCCATGTGTAACCTAGCCTCCCACTGATAAGGGGTTAAGTACCGTATATACTCGAGTATAAGCTGCCCCGAATATAAGCCGAGGCCCCTAATTTCACCCTAAAATCCCAGGAAAAGTTATTGACTCGAGTATAAGCCTAGGGTGGGAAATACATCATCCCCCAGTCATCATCCAGACCCCCATCATTAACACCCTCATCATCATCCCCCCTTCATCATCACCGCCTGTCATCATCCCACACCCCCCCCCTTCATCATTACCGCCTGTCATCATCCCCTTGTCATCATCCCACACCCCCCCTTCATCCCCTTATCATCCCACACACCCCCTTCATCATCCCCATCATCATCCCACACCCCCTTCATCATCCCCCTGTCATCATCCCACACCCCCCCTTCATCATCCCCCTGTCATCATCCCACACACCCCCTTCATCATCCCCATCATCATCCCACACCCCCCTTCATCATCCCCCTGTCATCATCCCACACCCCCCCTTCATCATCGCCCTGTCATCATCCCACACCCCCCCTTCATCATCCCCCTGTCATCATCCCACACCCCCCCCCTTCATCATCCCCTTATCATCCCACACCCCCCCCTTCATCATCCCCTTATCATCCCACACCCCCCCTTCATCATCCCCTTATCATCCCACACCCCCCCCCTTCATCATCCCCTTATCATCCCACACCCCCCCTTCATCATCCCCCTGTCATCATCCCACACCCCCCCCTTCATCATCCCCTTATCATCCCACACCCCCCCTTCATCATCCCCATATCCCACCCCCCCCCTTCATCATCCCCTTATCATCCCACACCCCCCCCTTCATCATCCCCTTATCATCCCACACCCCCCCCCTTCATCATACCCTTGTCATCATCCCACACCCCCCCCCTTCACTCGAGTATAAGCCGAGGGGGGTGTTTTCAGCACGAAAAATCGTGCTGAAAAACTCGGCTTATACTCGAGTATATACCGTAAATAGGTTTTTTGCTAGAGACACTTATATAAGTGAAGGGAATGGAGGTTCAATAGTTCACACTGAAGCTGTAAACCATTGGAAAAACTGCTGCCATTCAGCTAAGGCTATAAAAACTTGTAAACTCCGATTGTTAGCTTACACATTAAACATGACTATGGTTTATAAATACATTCGCATATTAATACAGAGGAGTCGGGGAGTCGGAAGTACAAAAAACTGCGGAGTCAGAACATTTATCTACCGACTCCACAGCCCTGTGTGATACCCACTCACTTGGGTCAGAACTGACAGGGTCAGGACTAACAGGGTCTGCTAAGGCTGAGTTCACACTAGGTTATTCAACTACGGTTCCCTCATACGTTTTCTATCAAAAACCGTATGGGAAAAAAACGGATGGAACGGTATGGGAAAAAAAGTAAACCGTATGCGTTTTTAAACCATATATTGTTTTTAAAAGTGCATACAGTTCCGTCCGTTTTTATAAAAATAAAATTAAAAAAACACATACGTTTTTGAAAATTCTGTCCATTTTTAATGGGAGGGGTCTTTGGTGGGGACTTTAGGATGCAAATGCGCATGTGCAAAGAAAAAACGCATACGGTTTTGACGTATAGAACCGTATACATGTGCGTTTCCCATTGACGTCCATGTTAAAAAAAAAAGGTATGCGGTTGCAATACGGTTTTAAAACGGGAGTCAAAACCGTGGTTGAACACGGTTTGTAGTACTGTTAAAAGCCGTATTGCGAGCAAACCGTACGCATCAGGGTGCATACGGTTTGCAATGCTTTGCCTATGTATACGGTTTTCAATACCGTTCCATACGTTTTCACTAATGAAAACGTATGCGGGAACCGTAGTTGAAAAACGTAGTGTAAACCCAGCCTGACCAATGAGCTTTGTCCAGCCCTCTTAATATATAAGGGGCTGCTGCCACTAAATTCTCTCTCTTATCTCCTGGAGAATAAAGCAAGCACAAGCATCTCAGCACAAATATCAAATCAAGCTAGGCCTGAAGCCTAATACCCAGCAGCCACAAAACCGTGAGTTACTCCAAGCTCAGTCTACTGAATTCTCTGTGACTACTAGAAACTCAAATACGTGCTGAGCGATATGACCAAAAATGAGTATCACGGTATTTTTCCTAAGTATCACGGTATTTCACAGTATTTTTTATTTTTTTTTACATTGAGACTTGCATTGAGGTGGCGTAGCGGAACTAAATGATCTGAACACTGGGGCAGTGGAGTACCCTTTTAAATAGATGTAACAAACAACCCTACAGCCTCCAGCTGTTGCAAACTACAACTCCCAGCATGTTGGACTATACAGTAGTGTATAGTATAGATCAGTGTTTCCCAACTAGGGGTGCCTCCAGCTGTTGCAAAACTACAACTCCCAGCATGTTGGACTATATAGTAGTGTATAGTATAGATCAGTGTTTCCCAACTAGGGGTGCCTCCAGCTGTTGCAAAACTACAACTCCCAGCATGTTGGACTATATAGTAGTGTATAGTATAGATCAGTGTTTCCCAACTAGGGGTGCCTCCAGCTGTTGCAAAACTACAACTCCCAGCATGTTGGACTATATAGTAGTGTATAGTATAGATCAGTGTTTCCCAACCAGGGGTGCCTCCAGCTGTTGCAAAACTACAACTCCCAGCATGTTGGACTATATAGTAGTGTATAGTATAGATCAGTGTTTCCCAACTAGGGGTGCCTCCAGCTGTTGCAAAACTACAACTCCCAGCATGTTGGACTATATAGTAGTGTATAGTATAGATCAGTGTTTCCCAACTAGGGGTGCCTCCAGCTGTTGCAAAACTACAACTCCCAGCATGTTGGACTATATAGTAGTGTATAGTATAGATCAGTGTTTCCCAACTAGGGGTGCCTCCAGCTGTTGCAAAACTACAACTCCCAGCATGTTGGACTATATAGTAATGTATAGTATAGATCAGTGTTTCCCAACCAGTGGTGCCTCCAGCTGTTGCAAAACTACAACTCCCAGCATGTTGGACTATATAGTAATGTATAGTATAGATCAGTGTTTCCCAACCAGTGGTGCCTCCAGCTGTTGACAAACTACAACTCCCAGCATGTTGGACTATATAGTAGTGTATAGTATAGATCAGTGTTTCCCAACTAGGGGTGCCTCCAGCTGTTGCAAAACTACTACTCCCAGCATGCCCGGACAGCCGTTGGCTGTCCGGGCATGCTGGGAGTTGTAGTTTTGCAACAGCTGGAGGGCCTCAACAGCTGGAGGGCCTACTGTAGGTATAGTACATTATACAGACCCCTGTCCATCCCAGAACCCTGACTCACCTTCCCAGTTGCTGCACGGGCCACCCATTCCTTCCTGAAGTGTCCGGCGGCATTCCGAGTGGAGGGTGAACCGGTCCGGGCTGTCCTTCTCCGGGGGTCCTCTTCTCCACTCAGGGGAGGCTCCGGCCTAGTAACGCTGCATAGACGCCGCTGCGCAGTGACGCCCGTGCGCAGCGACGCACCCATCGTCACGGTGTCTATGCAGCGTACTAGGCCGGAGCCTGCCCGGAGTGGAGAAGAGGACCCCCGGAGAAGGACAGCCCGGACCGGTTCACCCTCCACCCGGAATGCCGCTGGACACTACAGGAAGGATGGATGGCCCGGACCACCCCCATTACAGGTAAGTTTAATTTTTTTTATTGACTCGGAGGGTGGGGGAGGGGCCCGACTGGTATAGCGGTATGGGCAAAAATCCACACCGTGGGAGAAAAAAAAAAACGGTATCCGACTCATACCGGTATACCGCCCAGCACTAACTCAAATCTCCTAAAAATAGTAGCACAGTGGCTAGCAATCAAAGCTCATTGATCCCGGAGTCCCAGCAAACCTGTGAGGAACCTGTACCACGGTTTTCTCAATCAAAAGACTGTTGTGTTCCGTGCCGTTGCATAAAATATACAGTAGAGTTATTCAAGTTTACTTCATAAAATCTGCTGTGGACATTCCGTTATTTCTCCCTGCCGTTTGTGGGATGGTTGGCGGTAGGACCATTACATTGAGGAAACCTCACCCTGGCGTCACGACAATTAAGGGTTAACACCAATTTACCCTACACTATCACCAGCACAACCCCGTCATATTCTTTGCAAATAAGTTAAAGGGGTACTCCGGTGGAAAACTTTTTTTTTTTTTTTAAATCAACTGGTGCCAGAAAGTTAAACCGATTTGTAAATTACTTCTATTAAAAAATCTAGAGAGGACATTCTTTGCTTTTTGGAACACAATGCTCTCTGCTGACATCATGACCATAGAGCTCTCTGCTGACATCACTGTCCATTTTAGGAACTGCAGAGCAGCATATGTTTGCTAAAGGGAATTTTCTCCTACTCTTGTCAGTTCTTAACCCCTTAAAGACAATGGACGTACTCCTACGCCCCCGTTTCCGAGTCCTTAAGGACCGAGGACGTAGGAGTACGTCCTGTCCATTCCCGGCCCCCTGCCGCTAGCCGGAGGGAAGCCGGTGCCCGATGCCTGCTGAAATCGTTCAGCAGGCATCGCGGCATATCGCCCAGGGGGGTCATTATGTCCCCCCCCATGTCGGCAATGGCCGCAGATCGCTGGACAATTCAGTCCAGCGATCTGCGGCGATTCCGGGTCAATCGGGTCTCCAGTGACCCGGTGACCCGGAATTACTGGCTGATCGGGGCCGTCAGAGACGGCCCCGAACAGCCAGAGCATGCAGGGGTGAGGTGGCACTGGTGCCACCTCACGATCGCCCTGATTCGTCGGCCGGATTCCCACCCGACCAATCAGGGGGACGTGAGCGGGTGCGGGACGTGCACCCCTGGTGCTGGGGACCCCGATCCCCGGCGTTAATGTTGGGATCGACGGCGGGACTGACCTGTGCGGCGATCAAGAAGCAGCAGGAGGTGAGTGACAGCCTCCTGCTGTTGCTTAGCAACAGCTCCCAGCATGCAAAAAGGGCATGCTGGGAGCTGTAGTTATGCAACAGGAGGAGGCAGACCACCACAACTCCCAGCATGCACTTATGGGCATGCTGGGACTTATGGTTTTGCAACAGCTGGAGGCACATTCTTTCTATGGAAAAGTGTACCTTCAGCTGTTGTGTAACTACAACTCCCAGCTTGCACAAACAGCTAAAGTGCATGCTGGGAGTTGTAGTGGTGCATCTGCTGGTTGCATAACTACAACTCCCAGCATGCCCGTTGGCTGTCGGTGACTGCTGAGAGTTGTAGTTTTGCAACAGCTGAAGGCACACTGAGTTAAGTAGCAAACCAGTGTGTCTCCAGCTGTTGCATAACTACAATCCCCAGCCAAAGTAGTATGCCTCCCGCTGTTGCATAACTACAACACCCAGCATGCCCTTCCGCTGTCCGTACATGCTGGGGGTTGTAGCTTTTGCAACAGCTGAAGGCACACTGGTTGCAAAACACTGAGTTTGTTGCCAAACTCTGTGTTTCACAACCAGTGTGCCTCCAGCTGTTGCAAAACTACAACTCCCAGCATGCACTGATAGACCGTACATGCTGGGAGTTGTAGTTTTGCAACAGCTGGATGTTCCCCCCCCCCCCCCCCCCCCCCCCAATGTGAATGTACAGGGTACACTCACATGGGCGGAGGATTACAGTAAGTATCCGGCTGCAAGTTTGAGCTGCAGCAAATTTTCTGCTGCAGCTCAAGCTGCCAGCGAGAAACTACTGTGAACCCCCGCCTGTGTGACTGTACCCTAAAAACACTACACTACACTACCACACAATAAAATAAAAAGTAAAAAAACACTACATATACACATACCCCTACACAGCCCCCCTCCCCAATAAAAATGAAAAACGTCTGGTACGCCACCGTTTCCAAAACGGAGCCTCCAGCTGTTGCAAAACTACAACTCCCAGCATGCACTTATAGACCCTACATGCTGGGAGTTGTAGTTTTGCAACAGCTGGATGTCCCCCCCCCCCCCAATGTGAACGTACAGGGTACACTCACATGGGCGGAGGATTACAGTAAGTATCCGGCTGCAAGTTTGAGCTGAGGCAAATTTTCTGCCGCTGCTCAAACTGCCAGCGAGAAACTACTGTGAACCCCCGCCCGTGCGACTGTATCCTAAAAACACTACACTACCACACAATAAAATAAAAAGTAAAAAAACACTACATATACACATACCCCTACACAGCCCCCCTCCCCAATAAAAATGAAAAACGTCTGGTACGCCACTGTTTCCAAAACGGAGCCTCCAGCTGTTGCAAAACAACTACTCCCAGTATTACCAGACAGCCACTGACTGTCCAGGCATGGTGGGTCTTTTACTATAGCTGGAGGCACCCTATTTGGGAATCACTGGCGTAGAATACCCCTATGTCCACCCCTATGCAAGTCCCTAATTCAGGCCTCAAATGCGCATGGCGCTCTCACTTTGGAGCCCTGTCGTATTTCAAGGCAACAGTTTAGGGTCACATATGGGGTATCGCCGTACTCGAGAGAAATTGTGTTACAAATTATGGGGGGTATTTTCTGCTAGGACCCTTTGTAAAAATCCAAAATTTTTGGGAAACCAACATTTTAGGTAAAAATTATTATTATTTTTTTTACATATGCAAAAGTTGTGAATCACCTGTAGGGTATTAAGGTTCACATTACCCCTTGTTACGTTCCCCGAGGGGTCTGGTTTCCAAAATGGTAAGCCATGTGTTTTTTTTTTGCTGTCCTGGCACCGTAGGGGCTTCCTAAATGCGGCATGCCCCCAGAGCAAAATTTGCTTTCAAAAAGCCAAATGTGACTCCTCCTCTTCTGAGACCTGTAGTGCGCCAGCAGAGCACTTCTCACCCCCATATGGGGTGTTTTCTGAATCGGGAGAAATTGAGCTTCAAATTTTGGGGGGTATTTTCTGCTATTACCCTTTTAAAAAATGTGAAAAATTTTGGGAAACCAAGCATTTTAGGTAAAACATTTTTTTTTTTTTTTTACATATGCAAAAGTCGTGAATCACCTGTGGGGTATTAAGGTTCACTTTACCCTTGTTACGTTCGCTGAGGGGTCTAGTTTCCAAAATGGTATGCCATGTGGTTTTTTTTTTGCTGTCCTGGCACCATAGGGGCTTCCTAAAGGTGACATGCCCCCCAAAAACCATTTGACGCTCCTTCCCTTCTGAGCCCGCCGAACAATTTACATAAGACATATGAGGTATGTGCTTACTCGAGAGAAATTGGGTTTCAAATACAAGTAAAAATTTTCTCCTTTTTACCCCTTGCAAAAATTAAAAAATTGGGTCTAGAAGAACATGCGAGTGTAAAAAATGAAGATTTTGAATTTTCTCCTTCACTTTGCTGCTATTCCTGTGAAACACCTAAAGGGTTAAAACGCTGACTGAATGTCATTTTGAATACTTTGGGGGGTGTAGTTTTTATAATGGGGTCATTTATGGAGTATTTCTAAAATGAAGACCCTTCAAATCCACTTCAAACCTGAACTGGTCCCTGAAAAAAAGCGAGTTTCAAAATTTTGTGAAAAATTTCCAAATTGCTGCTGAACTTTGAAGCCCTCTGGTGTCTTCCAAAAGTAAAAACTCGTCAATTTTATGATGCAAACATAAAGTAGACATATTGTATATGTGAACCCAAAAAAAAATTCTTTGGAATATCCATTTTCCTTACAAGCAGAGAGCTTCAAAGTTAGAAAAATGCAAAATTTTCATTTTTTTCATCAAATTTTGGGATTTTTCACCAAGAAAGGATGCAAGTTACCATAAAATTTTACCACTAAGTTAAAGTAGAATATGTCACGAAAAAACAATCTCGGAATCAGAATGATAACTAAAAGCATTCCAGAGTTATTAATGTTTAAAGTGACAGTGGTCAGAATTGCAAAAAACGCTCCGGTCCTTAAGGTGAAAAAGGGCTCGGTCCTTAAGGGGTTAAAAAAAATAAAAATAAAAAATGTTTTCCACTGGAGTGCCCCTTTAATAGTACACATATCCTGTCATTTATAGGACAACCTCTTCCTATCATATCCTTAGAGGACTGAAATATCTATTGCTTTTTCAGATCCAAACTTTAGCAGTTGCAAAACTACAACTCCCAGCATGCCCGGACAGCCAAAGGCTGTCCGGGCATGCTGGGAGTTGTAGTTTTGCAACAGCTGGAGGCACCCTGGTTGGGAAACACTGGCGTAGTCTCAGAGGACAGCCACAAACTTACAGTCTTTCGCATTCACAGAGTCCCCCATTCCTAAAGGTAAATGATAAGAGAAAAAGTTGCTGTTTTCAAAGAAAGCCACTAGATGGCGGTCAATCCCCAGATTTGTACAATGGAGGAGATTTAGCAAAACCTGTCCAGAGGAAAAGTTGCCCAGTTGCCCATAGCAACCAATCAGATCGCTGCTTTCATTTTTAACAAGGCCTCTGCAAAATGAAAGAAGCGATCTGATTGGTTGCTATGGGCAACTTTTTCTCTGGACAGGTTTTAGATAAATCTCCCCCTATTACTTTACATCCCTGTGACCTAAATAGAGGAAGGGTCCCTTGCCTGCCCTCAGGTCATGAACGTATGCATACATTATTATTATTTTTTTTTTTTTGGGAGGGGGGGGGGGGGGGGTTGTAATTTTGATGTCATCCATGTTCCACAAAAGAGGATATTATATTTAACAGGCCAGAACATAATTACAAAACCAATTAAACTAAGTGCAATCTTTTAATATGATGGGAATAACCTGCTAAACACTCACTGATGTGACGTGGTGATGTCTACGGTCCGTAAGTTATCCCGTGCATGCAAAAAAAAAAAAAAGAGGGTGCACCATGCAAAGGCTTTGTGCACCATGTGTCATCACCTGAGAGCCCCCTGGATCTCAAGTATGGGCTACAGCAGTCCGCAAGAAGGGGGCCTTCCGTCCCCTGCATGACACGGCGGCCGACATGCCCCCTCCATGTATCCCATAGAGATACATGGAGGGGGGGGGCGTGTCTGCCGCGGCATCCTTCAAGGGTCGGCATGGCGCTTCCTGCGGACTGGCGCGGCCCCATACAAGAGATTGCGTGGGGTTCCAGCGGTCGGACCCCCCCCCCACAATCTTATTCCCTATCCTTCGAATAGAGGATAAGTTACATTCCACTACAGTACTACTTTAACCCCTTAAGGACATGCACCGTAAATGTACGGCGCTGCATACTGTCACTTAGCGCACAGCCCCGTACATTTACGCCGGTCACCGCACCTGCCTCCGTCCATCTCACGGGGTCTTCTGCACTGATCTGCCTTCCAGCAGACCAGAGCAGAAGATCGCTGATAATACTGATCAGTGCTATGCCCTATGCATAGCACTAATCCGTATAAGCAATCTAATGATTGCTCTAAATAGTCTCCTATGGGGACTATAAAAGTGTAAAACAAATGTAAGAAAAGGTTTAAAAAAAAAATAAAAAAAAAGTAAAAAAAAATGAAAGCCCCTCCTTAATATTAATACACAAAAGCATAAAAAAAGATAAATAATAAGCATATTTGGCATCGTCACATGCGTAAATGTCTGAACTATAAAAATATAATGTTAATGATCCCCTACGGGGATCTGTCGCTTTAAGGGGACACAGGAGACCAAGGGTATTATGCTGCTGCCACTAGGAGGCTGACACTAGGCAAAAAAAGAAGTTGGCTCCTCCCAGCAGGATATACCCACCCACAGGCACGCGGACAGCACGCACTTCTCCTGCGCTGATTGGGCAGCGCTTTTTTATTTAATTTTTTTTTAACTGAAAAGAGCTTCTCATGGGCGCTCAGCGCCCTCCAGTGGCTGAATGGCTAATTGTTCAGCACTGTTCTCTCTCCTGTGTTAGGCCCCCCCCCCCCCCCCACTAGTGGCCAAAAGTGGTTACTGCAGCTGCATAGAGGTGTCAAAGCGCTCACTCTGTAATGTCGGTCGGCGCTCACATATGAAAGCTAAGGGGCGCATGCGCTGGGACCTGTATGTCAATCACACAGCGCTCCCAGCGCTGGTGTACAGGGGATAGGTGTGGGGCATAGCAAACCCCTGGCCATGCCTATCCGACTGTCAGTGGCAACATATAAAAGTTAGTTTTTTTTTTAGCTAAAAAGCAGTAATAAGAAGGATAAAAGTACGGCTGGAGACATATTTTACACACTATGGTTAGGTTATATGCCCCAAACCTAATGACAGTTGCGCTTTAAGGGGTTAAAGGGGAGGTTGGCCAAGGAACACAAGTTATACGCTATCCACAGGATATGTGACATCTGACTGGAGTTCAACTGTTCCGCAACTTCCGAACTTCGTCCAGTTCAGTGATGAAAAATGTTTGGACATCTCAGAGAGTGGATAGAGCAGGGGGCACTGACCTCTGTTCTTGTGACCCCATTGGTCAGACCCCCCCCCCCCCATTCAGTAGGCTTTCCCTTATCCTGCTTATCTTGGAATATCCTATTTATAGGGCAGATGGGCCTTGGGTACAAGACTAGATGGGCAGGAATGGTGAGAACCCTTCATCTCTCAGACCAGCAAATATCAAAATTTGCTTGGCGACTACTGCAAAATTCAATGTTTTGCCAAACAGTCGCCCATTCCTATGGTGGTGATCTCCCCTTTTGACAATCCCAACTTGTTCTAGGGATTCCTTGAGGATAAACTGAAAAGTTCTATTTCTCTACAGTGCCCCCACAGGAGAAATTTAGCATTACACCAATAGGTTGTCCATATAATACAGGACAGGACGTATCCTCCAGAAACAGAGATGCTCTGTGTGACCGCTATCTACCTTGGCCATCAGATTAGGATCCATAAAAGGATGGGCATCCCCTCTTTTAAAGGGGTACTCCGCTGCTCATCGTTTGAAACAAACTGTTCCGAACGCTGGAGCCGGGAGCTTGTGACTTCATAGCCCCGCCCCCTCATGCCTCGCCCCGCCCCCTCAATGCAAGTCTATGGGAGGGGGCGTGACGGCAGTCACGCCCCCTCCCATAGACTTGCATTGAGGGGTTGCGGCGTGATGTCATGAGGGGGCTGGGCAATGACGTCAAGAGCTCCAGTGTTCGGAACAGTTTGTTCCTAACGCTGAGCAGCGGAGTACCCCTTTAACCCCGAACTCTCTAAAAGGATATATATAAGAAAACAAATTCTCTAACGTGGACAGAGGCAGGTGAGGAGTAACAAGGAGAAATGACTGGCACTACATCAATCCCGAAAACTCACATTGAACTCTTCCCGGAAGAGCTTGTTGTCATCGGCCATTCTGCGGTTTATCTCCTCCTCCAGTTTCTCCACAGGCAGCGGAGGGTACTTGCGATTGGTGCTGGGAGATCTCGCCAAAAGCGGCATGCTCTGGGGTTCTGTGAGGAGACCAAACACTTACATTTAATACAAACGCAAAACTGCAAGCACTTTATATATGTGATGGTGGATCAGGCCGCAGCCTTGACTGGTCACATGATCATAACGCTCTTTGCTAGATTCTAATGTTCTGAGAGCGCAGCACTGAGCATGCCCACTAACAAAGCAAGATTAAATACAGTAATACAAATTGTTATCAAGCATGGAAAACATTACATACCCAGATCATCAGCCCTTCCATTAGACAGCCGGAAAGAATTGGAGTGACTCCCTGCTTGTTTATACTTCTTGAAACTAAAAAAAAAAAAAAAAAAAAAAAACAATTTAATACATTTACACAGTGATTTCACCAGCAGAATAGTGAGTACAGCTCTGGAGTATAATACAGGATATAACTCAGGATAAGTAATGTAATATATGTACACAGTGATTTCACCAGCAGAATAGTGAGTACAGCTCTGGGGTATAATACAGGATATAACTCAGGATTAGTACAGGATAAGTAATGTAATGTATGTACACAGTGACCTCACCAGCAGAATAGTGAGTACAGCTCTGGGGTATAATACAGGATATAACTCAGGATCAGTACAGGATAAGTAATGTAATGTATGTACACAGTGACATCACCAGCAGAATAGTGAGTACAGCTCTGGGGTATAATACAGGATATAACTCAGGATCAGTACAGGATAAGTAATGTAATGTATGTACACAGTGACCTCACCAGCAGAATAGTGAGTACAGCTCTGGAGTATAATACAGGATATAACTCAGGATCAGTACAGGATAAGTAATGTAATGTATGTACACAGTGACATCACCAGCAGAATAGTGAGTACAGCTCTGGGGTATAATACAGGATATAACTCAGGATCAGTACAGGATAAGTAATGTAATGTATGTACACAGTGACCTCACCAGCAGAATAGTGAGTACAGCTCTGGAGTATAATACAGGATATAACTCAGGATCAGTACAGGATAAGTAATGTAATGTATGTACACAGTGACCTCACCAGCAGAATAGTGAGTACAGCTCTGGGGTATAATACAGGATATAACTCAGGATAAGTACAGGATAAGTAATGTAATGTATGTACACAGTGACCTCACCAGCAGAATAGTGAGTACAGCTCTGGGGTATAATACAGGATATAACTCAGGATCAGTACAGGATAAGTAATGTAATGTATGTACACAGTGACCTCACCAGCAGAATAGTGAGTACAGCTCTGGGGTATAATACAGGATACAACTCAGGATCAGTACAGGATAAGTAATGTAATGTATGTACACAGTGACCTCACCAGCAGAATAGTGAGTACAGCTCTGGAGTATAATACAGGATATAACTCAGGATCAGTACAGGATAAGTAATGTAATGTATGTACACAGTGACCTCACCAGCAGAATAGTGAGTACAGCTCTGGAGTATAATACAGAATATAACTCAGGATCAGTACAGGATAAGTAATGTAATGTATGTACACAGTGACCTCACCAGCAGAATATTGAGTACAGCTCTGGAGTATAATACAGGATATAACTCAGGATCAGTACAGGATAAGTAATGTAATGTATGTACACAGTGACCTCACCAGCAGAATAGTGAGTACAGCTCTGGAGTATAATACAGGATATAACTCAGGATAAGTACAGGATAAGTAATGTATGTACACAGTGACCTCACCAGCAGAATAGTGAGTACAGCTCTGGGGTATAATACAGGATATAACTCAGGATCAGTACATGATAAGTAATGTAATGTATGTACACAGTGACCTCACCAGCAGAATAGTGAGTACAGCTCTGGAGTATAATACAGGATATAACTCAGGATCAGTACAGGATAAGTAATGTAATGTATGTACACAGTGACCTCACCAGCAGAATAGTGAGTACAGCTCTGGAGTATAATACAGGATATAACTCAGGATCAGTACAGGATAAGTAATGTAATGTATGTACACAGTGACCTCACCAGCAGAATAGTGAGTACAGCTCTGGGGTATAATACAGGATATAACTCAGGATCAGTACAGGATAAGTAATGTAATGTATGTACACAGTGACCTCACCAGCAGAATAGTGAGTACAGCTCTGGAGTATAATACAGGATATAACTCAGGATCAGTACAGGATAAGTAATGTAATGTATGTACACAGTGACCTCACCAGCAGAATAGTGAGTGCAGCTCTGGAGTATAATACAGGATATAACTCAGGATAAGTAATGTATATACATACTGACTCCGCCCCAAATACAAGAAAACACAACTTTATTGCAGTGCTACAAGAGACAAAAAATGCAATATAGTTTCAGTGACTATAAAGTCTATTCAGATGGGGCAGTATTGTTGCAGAAATATCTTCAAGTGAAAATCCAATTCATTCACCCGAACTGGGCACCAAGCACATTGATTTCTGCAAACTTTATTCAGATCAACAGGACAGGGGAAGACATTTCTGCAGAAAAAATCTGCTGCAAGCGAACATAACCCAAATTCACTGATATCATAAAACAGAAGCTGAAAAATAAATGGTCATGTCCCCTTTAACAGAAGAAAACAGAAATAGGATAGAAATATGCAGAACCTACTGAGATCTGTGTGATAAAAAGACAGAGAAATGTAATTAGTTGGAGGGATTAGGGGAAGATTCGCAGCGCCGGACTCGGGAGAGATTACGGCTGGCACAACACTAATAAAGAGTTACAGGGGGGAATGAATATTAATCTGATCCTTTGTGAAATTAAAGGACATGTACAATGTCAGGAGGAAAGGTGGCATGTTAAAGGGGTATTCCAAGCAAAACCTTTTTTTATATATATCAACTGGCTCCGGAAAGTTAAACAGATTTGTAAATTACTTCTATTAAAAAATCTTAATCCTTCCAATAGTTATTAGCTTCTGAAGTTTTCTGTCTAACTGCTCAATGATGATGTCACGTCCCGGGATGTGAGTCATCATTGAGCAGTTAGACAGAAAACAACTCAACTTCAGAAGCTAATAACTATTGGAAGGGTTAAGATTTTTTTAATAGAAGTAATTTACAAATCTGTTTAACTTTCCGGAGCCAGTTGATATATAAAAAAAAGTTTTGGCCTGGAATACCCCTTTAAGTCATTCGTCTTTAGGCTGATACTTACATGTATACCCCCAGCCCCATCCCTACACATTACGGGTTGGTGACAACTTCCATACTGGCAAACCATGGACTGATACAAGATCCTAGGATTTCTTTGTGCAAACCTTCTGAACCAAGGTTTTGGGGCCTCAACTGGTCCAAATACACTTACTGGCCCCTTTAAGAAAACCTTTCTTGGTAACACAAATGGCTCATCACTCAATCACATGGCAGCAAGTCGATTTATTCAGGCATGTAGACGTGGTCAAGACCACTTACTGTAGTTGAAACCGAGGAATGGTTATTGGTGTCACAGACAGGGTGGTCTGATCTACTGGGATTTTCACACAACCATTTACTGTATTGGGTTTACAGACAGGCAGCTGTTGTGTGGAGGAAAATGGCTTGTTGAGATCAAAGGAGATTGGGCAGACTGGTTCAGGATGACAAAGGAAACATTTACCAAAATAACCACTGGTTACAACAAAGATATGCAGAATACCATCTCTAAACTCCTAACACGTCGAACCTTGAGTCAGATGGGCTACAGCAGCATAAGACCACATCGGGCCACTCCTGTCAGCTAAGAACAGAAAACTGAGGCTACAATTCACACAGGCACCAAAACTGGACAATGGAAGAACATTGTCTGGTCTGATGAGTCTTGATTCCAGCTGTGACAATCAGATGTCAGGGTCAGAATTTGGTGTAAACAAAAAAAGCATGGATCCATTCTGCCCTGTATCAGTGGTTCAGGCTGGTAGGGGTGTAATGGTGTGGGGGACATTGTGTTGGACACTTTGGGCCCCTTGATACCAATTGACCCGGTATGAACACCACAGTCTACCTGAGTATTGTTACTAATCATGTCCATCCCTTTATGACCACAGTGGACCCATCTTCTGATGATACTTCCAGCAGGATAATGCCCCATGTCACATGACATCATCTCAAACAGGACAACGAGGTCACTGGACTCCAATGGCCTCCACAGTCACCAGATCTCATCCAATAGATCACCCCTGGGATGTGCAGCCGACAAATCTACAGCAACTGTGTGATGTCATCATGTCCATATGGAGGAACTGTGTGATGTCATCATCATGTCCATATGGGGGAACTGTGTGATGTCATCATCATGTCCATATGGGGGAACTGTGTGACGTCATCATCATGTCCATATGGGGGAACTGTGTGACGTCATCACGTCCATATGGAGGAACTGTGTGATGTCATCACGTCCATATGGAGGAACTGTGTGATGTCATCATGTCCATATGGAGGAACTGTGTGATGTCATCATGTCCATATGGAGGAACTGTGTGATGTCATCATGTCCATATGGAGGAACTGTGTGATGTCATCATGTCCATATGGAGGAACTGTGTGATGTCATCATGTCCATATGGAGGAACTGTGTGATGTCATCATGTCCATATGGAGGAACTGTGTGATGTCATCATGTCTATAGGGAGGAACTGTGTGATGTCATCATGTCTATAGGGAGGAACTGTGTGATGTCATCATGTCTATAGGGAGGAACTGTGTGATGTCATCATGTCTATAGGGAGGAACTGTGTGATGTCATCATGTCCATATGGGGGAACTGTGTGATGTCATCATGTCCATATGGAGGAACTGTGTGATGTCATCATGTCCATATGGAGGAACTGTGTGATGTCATCATGTCCATATGGAGGAACTGTGTGATGTCATCATGTCCATATGGAGGAACTGTGTGATGTCATCATGTCCATATGGAGGAACTGTGTGATGTCATCATGTCCATATGGGGGAACTGTGTGAGGTCATCATGGCCATATGGGGGAACTGTGTGATGTCATCATGTCCATATGGAGGAACTGTGTGATGTCATCATGTCCATATGGGGGAACTGTGTGATGTCATCATGTCCATATAGAGGAAATGTGTGATGTCATCATGTCCATATAGAGGAAATGTGTGATGTCATCATGTCCATATAGAGGAAATGTGTGATGTCATCATGTCCATATAGAGGAAATGTGTGATGTCATCATGTCCATATAGAGGAAATGTGCGATGTCATCATGTCCATATGGAGGAAATGTGTGATGTCATCATGTCCATATGGACCAAAAATCTCCGAGGAATTTCCAGCCCCATGTATAAAGTAGCCACGAAGAATGAAGTATAAGGGGGTCCAACCCTGTATTAGCAAGGTGTATCTGATAAAGTGGCTAGTGAGAGTGTAGATCGGTGGGGTCACTATAACACTTACCGCAGCATGTACAGCACTATGATGAAGAAGACGATCATGAGGAGAGAGGACAGCGCCACCATGACTGCTATAATGGGGGTCTCATCTGAAACAAAGCAAGGACACATATATAAACACACACACCATGAATATGGCATCTCTCACATATAAGTCAGTGTCACGTGAGAAGAGTAAAGTCAATGATCTAATCCCAATACTGTGCCCTCTATTAGGGTACAGTGGTATAGCACCATTTTCCCACTGCATTTGTGCAACAGACAATATACAATCCCCCTCCTGGCTCATGTCGCATATCTTCATACTACACTCGGACAGGTCATGCTGCGACATGTAGTGCAAACTAACTCCAACCTCTTATATGAGGAAAGTGCCATGTATGTAATTCCCTGACATTTGTAAGACTTGCTCTGGGATTGGAAATTTACTTTAGATGAAAAGTTGAGACTTACCTTGACCTTCCTCTGGGGCACCTAAGGGGAACATTAAAAGAAAAAAAAGAATCAGCTGCTAACTCTATGGACATACAATGCACTATAAGGGCCCTAATACACGAGGGGGGGGGGGGGGTCGTGGGCCAAACAGATAACACCCCGTGTATTAGGGCCTACAAGCATTCGACCATTAAAAACCATAGAAGCTGCACTTCTTCCTTGCAGTAGGGGATCTGTGGCCATGTAATGGGGCATTAAAGGGGTACTCCACTTTTTTTTTTTTTTTTTAAATCAACTGGTGCCAGAAAGATTACTTCTATTTAAAAATCTTAATCCTTCCAGTAATTATCAGCTGTTGTATGCTCCACAGGAAGTGCTTTTCTTTTTAAATTTCCTTTCTGTATGACCACAGTGCTCTCTGCTGACACCTCTGTCCTTGTTAGGAACTGTCCAGAGCAGGAGCAAATCCCCATAGAAAACATTTTGCTATGGACAGTTCCTAGCTTGGACAGGGGTGTCAGCAGAGAGCACTGTGGTCAGACAAAGAAAATTCAAAAAGAAAAGCATTTCCTGTGGAGCACACAGCAGCTGATAAGTACTGGAAGGGTTAAGATTTTTAAAATAGAAGTAATTTACAAATCAGTTTAAATTTCTGGCACCAGTTGATTACCCCTTTAAATTGTTGCTGCTGGGATGGGGGACTTGTTGGTCATTACATGTACAGACTGTTCCACTGCAAAGGCCAAACATTATCACCTGAATATAACTATTTTTATATCAATAAGGTATTAGAAGCGGCCGGGGATGGCCAGGCCTTGACCCAGACAGACCTGGGGGATGCCTAGGCCTCAGCATTTGTGATTAAAATCAACGCAAAAATTATAAAAACATTGCTGAGTCTACCTTTCATTTGTCCCCTAAATGCAGACAGACCTTTCTACGGAGCTTGGTGAATACTGAATATAGAGCAATGTGTGCCAGCTGCATATTACAGCTGACACCCACCGGCAACAGAAAAGGTGCTGTACCAGTTAGGAGTCTGAGCGGTACCAATTGGGTACCATGGCACCACCCCCAGGTTGTGATCATCTTGTACAGTATGCATCAGTCAGGGTCTACATGAAGATCGACGATTTGACAGCTCACTGCCATACAGTGTTTTGGCAGTGAACTGTAAAAGCAATCTAAAGATTGCTTAGAAAATTCCTCTTTGGAGAGAAAAATGTAATAAATAAATATAGCTTTTACATTTTTATTTATTTATTTTTTAAGAAAAACCCCAATAATAAATACTTAAAGGGGTACTCCGGCCCTAAGACATCTTATCCCCTATCCAAAGGATATGGGGATAATAAGTCTGACCGCGGCACCCATTCGGCACCCACCTCTTTGAGCTGCACGCCGCGCTGCCAGCTCACAAACTGCCGGGTGCCGACCACTGGGCCGGAGTACAGTGACGTCACAACTCCGCCCCCGTGTGACGTCACACCCCGTCCCCGCTATGCAAGTCTATGAGAGGGGTGTGGCGGATTGGGGATAAGATGTCTTAGGGCTGGAGTACCCCTTTAAGTCACCCCTTTTTCCTATTTTTTTTTTTATTGAAACAGTCTATTAACATTTCCTGGAAATGTCCAAACTATTAAAGGAGAACTGTAGTGCAATATAACTTATCCCCTATCCTTCGGATAGGGGATAAGTTATATTGCACTACAGTTTTCCTTTAAAATATAATGCTAACTTACAGATAAATATACAGTATCAAAGATAGATAAAGAATACAGATATATCATGCTCAAGAACTAAGATTTAGATTGCAGGGGGTCCAACTGCTGGGACCCCTTACGATCTCCTGTACAGGGGCCCGGCTCTCTCCAGGAATGGGGCTTGTCGACAGTCGCGCAAAGCGAAGTTGCCAAGCCCCCTCAATGTATCTCTATGGGAAAGTTGTTCGGCTATCTTCGTCTCTCCCATAGAGAAATATGGAAGGGGCATGTCGGCCACCGTTTTGTGCGGGGATCAACACGCCCCGTTCCCGGAGAGTACTGGGGCCCCATACAGAAATTTTTGTGCATGATACTTCTCTTTTAAAATTCTGAAGAAATATGGGGGCAGCTCTGGAGTATAGTACAGGATACGTAACGTATGAATGGTGAGAATAGTGAGTGCGACTCCGGAGCAGGGGTCAAGTCCTAGGAAAAAAGTGTGAGAATTGGAGGAGTCCTGCTAATGTGAGTGTCACGATCACACCCTATCGGTCCAGCCAAGACATTAGAGAGCGTGTGATGGTGCAAGGGTTAAAGACGCCAGACCTCTGGGTATCCACTACTAGTCCCAGCAAGTCACCAAATTAACCCTTAGATAAACGTGTTTCCACCAGAGCTGCCTTCAGAAAGGTGAGCTCATATATTTAGAGATCAAAGACCAGAGCTGATTAATTAAACATTTAATCTGATAAAAGGTATCACAGTGCTGACTATATAAAAATACAGAAACAAATGACATACAGTTACAAAAATATATAAAAGAGTTTAGCAAGACAAGTTCAGAAAGCAAAAGATGAAGTTCTTACAGCATGATGATATAGCAGTCCTTGTCAGTGAGAGTCCAGCTCTTGTCAGCTTTGGGCACAGCCTTCAACAACAGTTGAGTCCAGCATTTTAAATCTTATCTCTGCTTCTTTGGAGGGAAACTCCATTCCCCCCCCTCCCCTCTGATCCCACCAGGTGGGGCATCTCTCTTCCTGACCCCTTATCTGTTTGATTATATGATGGGACCAGTGTGCACGACTTCAAAGGAGATGCAAACAAACAGCCAGACCCCCAATAAAATGCAATACACAAACACACAGTCTAAATGACCCTCACCACCAGGGTCTTAGTTTATACACAGATACAATTATAAAACACATGTATGTTTCCATAATCAGGCCTTGGGCCTGACCGTGAGCAATGTGCCTGCTGTGGAAAAAGCGCAGGAACTCCATTCCCATGCGTTCCTGCAGGACTCTAGCTCTGCTCTGGAGTGCAATACAGGATGTAACACAGAACTAGATAACCCACAATTGAAAATGAGCATTTCAGGTAACCAAACTATAACACCATTTGATTCCTAGAAATCCTCATGCGTTCCTGTTACCTGTGGTTGTGATGCTGTCATCGGTTGAGATTTTCCAGGTCGGACTTGATTCCGAGATGACCTCTGCTGTTTTATCATCAATGATGGGGATCAGCGGGGTGCTTGTCCTACCCACAGGGCTGACAGTGGTGGCATGAGCAGTGACATTGTCAAACAGTGTGTGGTTACTGGAGTCCGTGTCGTTGCTGGTGGGATTTACGGTGGGGACATTGTACGTAACATTGGAGGTAGGTGCGAGGATGACCGTGGCAGTGGTTGTGGCGTTGGCGGAATCCAGCTTATTATCTGTACTATCAGAGTTGGCATCACTGCCCGTGCTTGGCAGTGCCTGCGGAATCTGTTGCGTAGGACCAGAAGTAACATTCAGGATGCTTGGAGTAGGGGTAACTATAGACAAAAAAGGAGGAGGAAAAATCAAAAAGGAGAAGAAGAAGAAGAGAAAAAATAAACCCTGTACGACTGTTACTTCTAAAATACAAACAAAAAAATAAAAATAAATTTCCACCAATTCTTTCATTAAATTTCTCTTTTTCTTTGATCATTTTGTCTCTTTTCACAATTAAAACATACATATAACTGTATGTGCCCCTGGAGTTGAGCATGTATCCCTTTTTAAAGGGGTAGTCCGGTGAAAACCTTTTTTCTTTTAAATCAACTGGTGGCAGAAAGTTAAACATATTTGTAAATTACTTCTATTAAAAAATATTAATTCTTCCAGTACTTATTAGCTGCTGAATGCTACAGAGGAAATTCCTTTCTTTTTGGAACACTGATGACATCACGAGCACAGTGCTCCCTGCTGACATCTCTGTCCATTTTAGCAACCAAGCATAGCAGATGTATGCTAAAGGCAGCATAGTGGCTCAGTGGTTAGCAGTGCTGCCTTGTAGTGCTGAGGACTTGGGTTCAAATCCCACTAAGGACAACAATAAATAAAGTGTTATTATTATTATTATAATGACGTCAGCAGAGAGAACTGTGCTTGTGATGTCATCAGAGAGCATTCCAAAAAGAAAAGAATTTCCTCTGTAGTATTCAGCAGCTAATAAGTACAGGAAGGATTAAGATTTTTTAATAGAAGTAATTTACAAATATGTTTAACTTTCTGCCACCAGTTGATTTAAAAGAAAAAAGGTTTTCACCGGAGTACCCCTTTAATGTTCTGTGTCAGGCTGTAAGACCGGGAACTACAGCAGGAGCCTGTCCCCCAGTCCTGTCTGCATCATGAGGCCCCCCTCTTCCTGTCTGCAGCAGGAGCCTCCCCCTTTCTGCCCCCCCCCCCTGTAGCAGAAGCCTCCCCTGTCCTATCTGCAGCAGGAGCCCCCTTCCTCTGTCCTATCAGCAGCACCAGGAGTCTCCCCCTCAGTCCTATCCAACATTTCTACAAGACTTTTTTTTAAAGGGGTACTCCACTGGAAAACATTTTTTGTAATCAACTGGTGCCAGAAAGTTAAACAGATTTGTAAATTACTTCAATTTAAAAATCTTAAAGGGGTATTCCAGGCAAAAACTTTTTTTTATATATCAACTGGCTCCGGAAAGTTAAACAGATTTGTAAATTACATCTATTAAAAAATCTTAATCCTTCCAATAGTTATTAGCTTCTGAAGTTTTCTGTCTAACTGCTCAATGATGATGTCACGTCACGGGAGCTGTGCATGATGGGAGAATATCCCCATAGGAGCTGGACAGCTCCCGGGACGTGAGTCATCAGAAAGCAGTTAGACAGAAAACAGCAACTCAACTTCAGAAGCTAATAACTATTGGAAGGATTAAGATTTTTTTATAGAAGTAATTTACAAATCTGTTTAACTTTCCGGAGCCAGTTGATTATATATATATATATATATATATATATATATATATATATATATATATAAAGTTTTTGCCTGGAATACCCCTTTAACCCTTCCAGTACGTATTAGCTGCTGTATGTTCCACAGGAAGTTCTTTTCTTTTTGAATTTCCTTTGTGTCTGACCACAGTGCTCTCTGCAGACACCTCTGTCCATTTTAGGAACTGTCCAGAGTAGGAGCAAATCCCCATAGCCAACCTATCCTGCTCTGGACAGTACCTGAAATGGACAGAGGTGTCAGACAGAAAGAAAATTCAAAAAGAAAAGAACTTCCTGTGGAGCATACAACAGCTGATAAGTACTGGACAGATTAAGATTTTTAAATAGAAGTAATTTAAAAAATCTGTTTAACTCTCTGGCACCAGTTGAAAAAAATAAATAAATAAATGTTTTCTGGGGGAGTACCCCTTTAAGGAACATGCAGAAAACCTGCAGACTGCTAAAAGAGGGAGATAATCTTTCACTATTTCTAACCTTGTTTTTCCCTAAATTGTGATTCACAATTAACATCACCGTAACGCATGAGATCACGTCTGTGAAGTCTAATCTCTAAGGCTGGGTTCACACCACGTTTTTGCAGTACAGTTCCCGTATACATTTTCAATTTGAAAACCGTACGGAACCGTATTGAAAACCGTATGCATTGACTCTCCATTAAATACCATATGCCAAAAGATGCATCAGGTTGGGTCCGTTTCGCACCCTGTACGGTTTTGTCAGTTTTTTTTCCCCGTACCCAAAACTGTAGCCTACCACGGTTTTTGGTCCGGGTGAAAAACCGTATTGAAAACATGCACTTTTTATTTTTAAGCATGGGAGTCAATGGGAACCGTACAGAACCTTATGTGCGTACGGTTCCATCCAGTTTCCACCATATGGTTTTTGACTTTGCAGTTTTTTTCTTGGAATTTCAATCAAACAAGTTAAACTTTATTCATAATGGAGTGAAAAGTTAAAAACCTATACTTTTTTTTTCTTAAAAACGGATGAAACTGGACATAATTTTTCAAACTGTATCCAGTTTTAAATTTGTACACACATTTTGATACAGTTTAGTCTGGTTTTGATGAATTAGTTTATCAAAAACCTGATACGGGAACTGTATTACAAAAGCGTTTTTGCAATAATGTTCCTGTATAAGGTTTTTGATTAAAAAAAACGGATCCCTCAAAACCTGACTACACTGTATCAAACGTGTACAAATTTTTATCTGTATACAGTTTGAAAAATGATGTCCAGTTGCATCAGTTTTTTAAGAAAAAAAAACGTATACATTTTAAACTTTTCACTCCATTATGAATAAAGTTTCACTTGTTTGATTGAAATTCCAAGAAAAAAAAAAAAACTTTGCAAAGTCAAAAATCGTATTGTGAAAACCAGAGGGAACCGTACGCACATAAGGTTCTGTACGGTTCCCATTGACTCCCATGTTTAAAAAAAAACGTATACGGTTTAATAGGTTTTTCACCGGGAACAAAAACCGTGGTAGGCCACGGTTTTCTGTCCAGAAAAAAAAAAAAATTAAAAAAAGTTAAAAACCGTATGGTTTGAAAAACTGAGACAACCGTATACATTATGGTGCATACAGTTTTGAATGGGAAGTCTATAGGCGCGGTTTTCTGTACGGTTGCATGCGGGTTATTTTTTATGAAACCGTATGCTGAAACTGCATAGCAAAATCGTGGTGTGAACCCACCCCAATACTGGTCTAATAGCGATTACACTGTGGTGCAGACACACACCCCGGCCGAAAACCTTGGATCACATAAAATCTAATATTTGATGCCTGTAGCCCTGGGTAGTTGTAGAGGGGGAAGATTCAGCAGATAAGGCCCCTTTCACACTATAAATTCATCCGTTTTAAAGACCCGTTGTAATGTTCCGTTAAACGGCCGTTACAAAATCCCATTATAGTCTACGGGATTTTTACATTACCCATTTTAACCAGTCATAGCCCCTTATTAATAACGGACGATATTTTGTGACTGGAGAAAGAACAGAAGAAATAATGCATGGACTATTTCTCCTGTCCCAAAATAACCTCCGTAATTAATAACGGACTATGACGGGTTAAAACGGGTAATTTAAAAATCCCATAGACTATAATGGGATTTTGTAACGGCCATTTTTAACCCCTTAAGGACGCAGGACGTAAATGTACGTCCTGGTGAGGTGGTACTTAACGCACCAGGACGTACATTTACGTCCTAAGCATAACCGCGGGCATCGGAGCGATGCCCGTGTCATGCGCGGCTGATCCCGGCTGCTGATCGCAGCCAGGGACCCGCCGGCAATGGCCGACGCCCGCGATCTCGCGGGCGTCCGCCATTAACCCCTCAGGTGCCGGGATCAATACAGATCCCGGCATCTGCGGGAGTTCGCGATTAAAATGAATGATCGGATCGCCCGCAGCGCTGCTGCGGGGATCCGATCATTCATAACGCCGCACGGAGGTCCCCTCACCTGCCTCCTTCCGGCTCCCGGCGTCTCCTGCTCTGGTCTGTGATCGAGCAGACCAGAGCAGGAGATGACCGATAATACTGATCTGTTCTATGTCCTATACATAGAACAGATCAGTATTAGCAATCATGGTATTGCTATGAATAGTCCCCTATGGGGACTATTCAAGTGTAAAAAAAAATGTAAAAAAATGTAAAAGTAAAAGTAAAAAAAAAGTGAAAAATCCCCTCCCCCAATAAAAAAGTAAAACGTCCGTTTTTTCCTATTTTACCCCCAAAAAGCGTAAAAAACATTTTTTATAGACATATTTGGTATCGCCGCGTGCGTAAATGTCCGAACTATTAAAATAAAATGTTAATGATCCCGTACGGTGAACGGCGTGAACGAAAAAAAATTAAAAAAGTCCAAAATTCCTACTTTTTTAATACATTTTATTAAAAAAAAAATTATAAAAAATGTATTAAAAGTTTTTTATATACAAATGTGGTATCAAAAAAAAGTACAGATCATGGCGCAAAAAATGAGCCCCCATATCGCCGCTTATACGGAAAAATAAAAAAGTTATAGGTCATCAAAATAAAGGGATTATAAACGTACTAATTTGGTTAAAAAGTTTGTGATTTTTTTTTAAGCGCAACAATAATATAAAAGTATATAATAATGGGTATCATTTTAATCGTATTGACCCTCAGAATAAAGAACACATGTCATTTTTACCAGAAATTGTACGGCGTGAAAACAAAACCTTCCAAAATTAGCAAAATTGCGTTTTTCGTTTTAATTTCCCCACAAAAATAGTGTTTTTTGGTTGCGCCATACATTTTATGATATAATGAGTGATGTCATTACAAAGGACAACTGGTCGCGCAAAAAACAAGCCCTCATACTAGTCTGTGGATGAAAATATAAAAGAGTTATGATTTTTAGAAGGCGAGGAGGAAAAAATGAAAACGTAAAAATTAAATTGTCTGAGTCCTTAAGGCCAAAATGGGCTGAGTCCTTAAGGGGTTAAAGGGTACCTCTCATCAAAAAAACTTTTGATATATTATAGATTAATGTATGCAGAATAACTTCACAATTGCATGTTATTAAAAAATATGCTTCTTTCTATTTAATTTTCCACTTTGAAGAAATGACCACTAGGGGTCTCCCTACCAGTCCTGGCAGCAAGCATTTCAGACTCATGCTGGAGTCCTAAACACTACGAGCTGCCAGTCTGCTTTGTTCACAAAGGAGAACACTCAGAGCTGCCAGCCTGCTTTGTTCACAGCCTGTTCGGTTAGGACTCCAGCATGAGTCAGAAATGCTTGCTGACAGGACTGATCGGGAAAAATACAATAGAAAGAAGCATATTTTTTATTAACATGCTATTGGAAAGTTATTCATCATTCATTAATCTAAAATATATCAAAAGTTTATTTGATGAGAGGTACCCTTTAATGGTTTTATTAATGGGTCATTATAACGGATCTTTAATGTGAAAGCAGCCTAACCCTCCTAATCTCTGCTTGCTTGGGCCCAATCATCCGCTCCAAAAAGGACACAAAGCAGGTACCAGGGCGATGCCCTGAGGGTTCCCCTTACTGTATAGTTGGGACCTCTCTCCCGCAGCATATTTATTGCTGCACTACTGTATTATCAATGAAGGAAACAATCAGGAGGGTTAGATTATCATCATCATAAACCTAAGACAACGTGGGAGGTAAGTGACCATAAGGAAATAATAGATTACGGTCAATCACGCTCGGTCTTTGTTAGTTCCAAGTCCCTAGAGCTTTGTGCCAATAAAAATTATGATCTACCCAGTGATCCACTCACCTAGTGTGATGTTCTCTGCGCCCATGCATGTCATAGAGCACGCCAGCAAGAGGAGAGCATGCCAGGAAGCCATGATGCCCTGAAACAAACAAGAGACAAAGGATTATCATGGTGGGTCCATAGACGAGACCTGCAGATACCAAGATTATGGGAAGAACAATCTACTGATGCGTCTATTGGCCAAACATCATGTCCATGTCAGCTTAAAGGGGTACTCTGGGGGAATTTTTTTTTTTTTTAATGTTCTGTGTCAGGCTGTAAGACAGGGAACTACAGCAGGAGCCTGTCCCCCAGTCCTGTCTGCATATTGTGGCCCCCCTCTTCCTGTCTGCAGCAGGAGCCTCCCCCCCTTTCTGCACCCTCTGTAGCAGAAGCCTTCTCTGTCCTATCTGCAGCAGGAGCCCATTTCCTCTGTCCTACCTGCAGCAGGAGCCTCCCCCCCCTTTCTACCCCCTCTGTAGCAGAAGCCTCCCCTGTCCTATCTGCAGCAGGAGCCCCTTTCCTCTGTCCTACCTGCAGCAGGAGCCTCCCCCTTTCTACCCCCTCTGTAGCAGAAGCCTTCCCTGTCCTACCTGCAGCAGGAGCCTCCCCCTTTCTACCCCCTCTGTAGCAGAAGCCTCCCCTGTCCTATCTGCAGCAGGAGCCCCCTTCCTCTGTCCTATCCGCAACACCAGGAATCTCCCCCTCTGTCCTATCTGCAGCAGGAGACCTGTTCCCTACAACATTTCTACAAGACTTTTTAAAGGGGTACTCCACTGGAAAACTTTTTTTTTCAATTAACTGGTGCCAGAAAGGTAAACATATTTGTAAATTACTTAAAAAAAATAAAAAAAAATCTTAATCCTTCCAGTTCTTATTAACGGCTGTATACTACAAAGGAAGTTATTTTCTTTTATAAAATTCCTTTCTGTCTGACCACAGTGCTCTCTGCTGACACCTCTGTCCATGTCAGGAACTGTCCAGAGCAGGAGCAAATCCCCATAGCAAACCACTCCTGCTCTGGACAGTTCCTGACATGGACAGAGGTGTCAGCAGAGAGCACTGTGATCAAACAGAAAATAAATCCAAAAAGAAAAGAATTTCCTATGTAGTATAGAGCTGCTAAAAAGTACTGGAAGGATTACGAATTTTTTTATTTTATTTTTTTAACAGAAGTAATTTACAAATCTGTTTAACTTTCTGGCATCAGTTGATTTAAAAAAAATAAAAATAAATAAAAACAAGAGAACCCCTTAAAAGCAGTATTTCCCAACCAGGGTGCCTCCAGCTGTTGCAGAACTACAACTCCCAGCATGCCCAGACAGCCGAAGGCTGTCTGGGCATGCTGGGAGTTGTAGTTTTGTAACAGCTGGAAGCACCCTGGTTGGGAAACCCTGGCTTAAAGTATAGCAAGCATTTCAAGTAAAATTTAAAGGAGCAAAACTATTTCTGGCGATTACATGAATTCCATATGGCATGTTCACCAGTCATCTTCTCCACAGGCTTTATCTATAATTTACAGTTCTCCCTAAGCTACTGAATAGAGAATCTTCTATGTCATCTAGCACACACAGAAGAATAGGTCTATAGCACACCCTAAGAACTAGCAGCAGTTCAGAGGACATTATAGAACAGTAGTGAATAGTCTGTGCTGTGAATCAAGATCTGGGTAAGATCAAGATGTAGTGCAAAGTTTCTAAAGAGAACCTAGAACTCCAGATTTGGTAGGTCTTCACTTTCTACACAATTATGAAGGCCAGCAAAGGAATTTCTAAATAAGATATAGCAATGGTATTAGTGCAATTCCTTCCCATTAACGCTTTAATGGGCACATCCAGTGTTCTGTCGGGTTATAAAAGCTGCAGAAAAAGGAGTGTTTCAGCTTATAAAGATGAAAGGTCATCATGTCTCCCATACATCCTGATTAATAATAAGTTACCCCCCCTCCCCCCCCCCAAATCAGCTGTCGCTCCCTGTGGGTGCATCACAATGTAGCCTGCAATCGGTCCGTGTAATGATGCCATTGTATCATTCACAAAATTTCCCTTACGTTTAAAGCTTCATATAAAGCTCTATTCTGCCATCTCGTGACCGAAAGTAACAAATATCTTCATTCACCCACATGATTTTATTCCACATTAAAATCCATTCATGTGATATTATTCTTCCAGAATATCTAAGAATTAGAAAACTAAAAAGCACAGCAAACTTTTATATATATATGTATATTTTTTTTCCTTCTTATTTTTCTATTATGTTATAATTTTTATCATTATTATTATTTTTATTATTTTATATTATATTATTTATATTACCGTATATTATTATTTAGATTAGAGACAGGAGCTATATATATATATATATATATATATATATATATATATATATATATACACATACATACACACACACACACACACACACACACACAGTGCCCCCCCCCCCCCCCCAACCTACGATGGCCCCGACATACGATAATTTCAACATGCGATGGTCTCTCAGAGGCAGCATCAACATACGATGCTTTTGTATGTCGCATAAACAGCTATCCGGCAGCGCAGACTGCTTCAGCTGCCACCGGATAGCCGTTTACGGAGCCCCGTGTGCTCCGGTGATGGTCTCTTAACTGTCCTCGGGGCTCCGGACCGTCCTCTTTGGGCTCAGCTGCATTGCCGGTGCTCTCCGTCGTCATCATGTCGCCGCGCATGCCGTCCCGTCATACAATAGGAGTGGTGTGCGTAGTGACGTGATGGCGGTGACGGAGAGCGAGGATCCCGGGGAAGAAGAGACGTCCGGAGCGTCGGAGACACCCCGGGGACGCGGCGACAGCGATGAAGAGCGATGATCCCCAGCAGCAAAGACGGTCCGTAGCGGCGGGGACAGGTGAGTATAACTTCCTATTCTTTACATTGAACGGATCCCTCAACATACGATGGTTTCAACAAACGATGGTTCATTTGGAACGGATTACCATCGTATGTTGAGGGATCACTGTATTAATAGATAGATAGATAGATAGATAGATAGATAGATATAGCATAAATCTACAGACACACACAGTATAAAAAAAAAAAAAAAAAAAAAAAAAGATGGCTGGACTGGAGATCCCAGCCAGTACTAAAAAGGACACCTTAACCACTAGCCCCCACCAGATGGGCCAAAAGGTTCTGCCAACACGTTATGTTTCTATGTAGCCCAAGTCTAGTTTTAGTTAGCTTTATACCTATATTCCCTAATATCATCTACGATGCCCGTTCTCTCTCTGCAAAGGTCTGGGTTGAGATTTTCATATTAATTAACCTTTAAGTTTTGTATTCACATAATACATATATACTAGTATACATGTACAGCTGTATGAAATGCTCACCTATCAGATCTTGAGAGGGCAGAGATATCCAGAACAATAAATATAAACTACTATAATACTGCTCCCATGTACAAGTATAAAACTACTATAATACTGTCTCCTATATACAAGAATATAACTACTTTACTATAATACTGTTCCCATATAAAAGAATATAACTACAACAATACTGCCACCAATATATAAGAATATAACTACTATAATACTGCTCCTATATACAAGAATATAACTACTATAATACTGCCCCTATATACAAGAATATAACTACTATAATACTGCTCCTATATACAAGAATATAACTACTATAATACTGCCTCCTATATACAAGAATATAACTACTATAATACTGCCCCTATGTATAAGAATATACTATAATACTGCTCCTATATACAAGAATATAACTACAATAATACTGCTCCTATATACAAGAATATAACTACTATAATACTGCCTCCTATATACAAGAATAGAATTGCTATAATACTGCTCCTATATACAAGAATATAACTACTATAATACTGCTCCTATGTACAAGAATATAACTACTATAATACTGCTCCAATGTACAAGAATATAACTACTATAATACTGCTCCTATATACAAGAATATAACTACTATAATACTGCTCCTATATACAAGAATATAACTACTATAATACTGCCTCCTATGTACAAGAATATAACTACTATAATACTGCCTCCTATGTACAAGAATATAACTACTATAATACTGCTCCTATGTACAAGAATATAACTACTATAATACTGCTCCTATATACAAGAATATAACTACTATAATACTGCCTCCTATATACAAGAATATAACTACTATAATACTGCCTCCTATATACAAGAATATAACTACTATAATACTGCATCCTATATACAAGAATATAACTACTATAATACTGCTCCTATATACAAGAATATAACTACTATAATACTGCTCCTATATACAAGAATATAACTACTATAATACTGCTCCTATATACAAGAATATAACTACTATAATACTGCTCCTATATACACACAAGAATATAACTACTATAATACTGCTCCTATATACAAGACTATAACTACTATAATACTGCCTCCTATATACAAGAATATAACTACTATAATACTGCCTTCTATATACAAGAATATAACTACTATAATACTGCCTCCTATATACAAGAATATAACTACTATAATACTGCTCCTATGTACAAGAATATAACTACTATAATACCGCTCCTATATACAAGAATATAACTACCATAATACTGCATCCTATATACAAGAATATAACTACTATAATACTGCATCCTATATACAAGAATATAACTACTATAACACTGCCTCCTATATACAAGAATATAACTACTATAATACTACCTCCTATATACAAGAATATAACTACTATAATACTGCCCCTATATACAAGAATATAACTACTATAATACTGCTCCTATATACAAGAATATAACTACTATAATACTGCTCCTATATAAAAAGAATATAACTACTATAATACTGCTCCTATATAAAAAGAATATAACTACTATAATACTGCTCCTATATACAAGAATATAACTACTATAATACTGCTCCTATATACAAGAATATAACTACTATAATACTGCTCCTATATACAAGAATATAACTACTATAATACTGCTCCTATATACAAGAATATATCTACTATAATACTGCTCCTATATACAAGAATATAACTACTATAATACTGCTCCTATATACAAGAATATAACTACTATAATACTGCTCCTATATACAAGAATATAACTACTATAATACTGCTCCTATATACAAGAATATAACTACTATAATACTACTCCTATATACAAGAATATACTACTATAATACTGCTCCTATATACAAGAATATAACTACTATAATATTGCTCCTATGTACAAGAATATAACTACTATAATACTGCCTCCTATATACAAGAATATAACTACTATAATACTGCTCCTATATACAAGAATATAACTACTATAATACTGACTCCTATATACAAGAATATAACTACTATAATGCTGCCTCCTATATACAAGAATATAACTCCTGTAAATCATTAGAATGCACAGGACTCTCTTGCAGTATTGGCCCCCAGTAGGATCCATCTTTGTTCTCATCTTTAATCACCTTATAAACATCTTTGTGATTTCTTCCTACAATTTGCTCCTCGACCTATGAAATCACCGGAGGAAGAAGTGCGATCTCCCACAGCCGCAGTGAATGGAGCCCCCACTCCCACAATCCGCACCATTATTCTAATGCCCCCTCCATTACTCTTCTGTTGATGAGGAGGTGCCCAACACATTGCACCATGTGACTACTTTACATATAAATAACATTTATTATCCTCGACACAAAGGATCTTCATAGAGAAAAGTGCAGCCATTATAGTTTCAAATAGAATCATTTACATAAATTAGTTTCTTCTATTTAAAAAGGTTCCGCCATGTTCCTTAGAATTGTAACAAAAAAGTATCATCATTATTACTAGCGCCCTAAACCTGGGGAATTCTTACTCCAAGAGGATGGAAATGGGAAAAACCTGCTAAAACAAAAAAAAAAATTTTTTAACAATTCTGAGCACATAATAAAAAGGTGCAGCAGTGTCTGACCAACTGACTAGAAATCTCATAAAACTGATCTTATAATAGTTATATTCTTGCACATAGGAGGCAGTATTATAGTAGTTATATTCTTGTATATAGGAGCAGTATTATAGCAGTTATATTCTTGTATATAGTGAGCAGTATTATAGTAGTTATATTCTTGTATATAGGAGGCAGTATTATAGTAGTTATATTCTTGTATATAGGAGCAGTATTATAGTAGTTATATTCTTGTATATAGGAGCAGTATTATAGCAGTTATATTCTTGTATATAGTGAGCAGTATTATAGTAGTTATATTCTTGTATATAGGAGGCAGTGTTATAGTAGTTATATTCTTGTATATAGGAGCAGTATTATAGTAGTTATATTCTTGTATATAGGAGCAGTATTATAGCAGTTATATTCTTGTATATAGTGAGCAGTATTATAGTAGTTATATTCTTGTATATAGGAGGCAGTATTATAGTAGTTATATTCTTGTATATAGGAGCAGTATTATAGTAGTTATATTCTTGTATATAGGAGGCAGTATTATAGTAGTTATATTCTTGTATATAGGAGCAGTATTATAGTAGTTATATTCTTGTATATAGGAGCAGTATTATAGTAGTTATATTCTTGTATATAGGAGGCAGTATTATAGTAGTTATATTCTTGTATATAGGAGCAGTATTATACTAGTTATATTCTTGTATATAGGAGCAGTATTATAGTAGTTATATTCTTGTATATAGGAGCAGTATTATAGTAGTTATATTCTTGTACATAGGAGGCAGTATTATAGTAGTTATATTCTTGTACATAGGAGGCAGTATTATAGTAGTTATATTCTTGTATATAGGAGGCAGTATTATAGTAGTTATATTCTTGTATATAGGAGCAGTATTATAGTAGTTATATTCTTGTATATAGGAGCAGTATTATAGTAGTTATATTCTTGTATATAGGGGCAGTATTATAGTAGTTATATTCTTGTATATAGGAGCAGTATTATAGTAGTTATATTCTTGTATATAGGAGCAGTATTATACTAGTTATATTCTTGTATATAGGAGCAGTATTATAGTAGTTATATTCTTGTACATAGGAGGCAGTATTATAGTAGTTATATTCTTGTACATAGGAGGCAGTATTATAGTAGTTATATTCTTGTATATAGGAGGCAGTATTATAGTAGTTATATTCTTGTATATAGGAGCAGTATTATAGTAGTTATATTCTTGTATATAGGAGCAGTATTATAGTAGTTATATTCTTGTATATAGGGGCAGTATTATAGTAGTTATATTCTTGTATATAGGAGCAGTATTATAGTAGTTATATTCTTGTATATAGGAGCAGTATTATACTAGTTATATTCTTGTATATAGGAGCAGTATTATAGTAGTTATATTCTTGTATATAGGAGCAGTATTATAGTAGTTATATTCTTGTACATAGGAGGCAGTATTATAGTAGTTATATTCTTGTATATAGGAGGCAGTATTATAGTAGTTATATTCTTGTATATAGGAGCAGTATTATAGTAGTTATATTCTTGTATATAGGAGCAGTATTATAGTAGTTATATTCTTGTATATAGGGGCAGTATTATAGTAGTTATATTCTTGTACATAGGGAGCAGTATTATAGTTATATTCTTGTACATAGGAGGCAGTATTATAGTAGTTATATTCTTGTATAAAGGGGCAGTATTATAGTAGTTATATTCTTGTATATAGGAGCAGTATTATAGCAGTTATATTCTTGTATATAGGAGCAGTATTATAGTAGTTATATTCTTGTATTTAGGGGCAGTATTATAGTAGTTATATTCTTGTATATAGGAGCAGTATTATAGTAGTTATATTCTTGTATATAGGAGCAGTATTATAGTAGTTATATTCTTGTATATAGGAGCAGTATTATAGTAGTTATATTCTTGTACATAGGAGCAGTATTATAGTAGTTCTATTCATCTACATAGGAGCAGTATTATAGTAGTTCTATTCATCTACATAAGAGCAGTATTATAGTAGTTATATTCTTGTACATAGGAGCAGTATTATAGTAGTTATATTCTTGTATATAGGAGCAGTATTATAGTAGTTATATTCTTGTACATAGGAGGCAGTATTATAGTAGTTATATTCTTGTATATAGGGGCAGTATTATAGTAGTTATATTCTTGTATATAGGAGGCAGTATTATAGTAGTTATATTCTTGTATATAGGAGCAGTATTATAGTAGTTATATTCTTGTATATAAGAGCAGTATTATAGTAGTTATATTCTTGTATATAGGAGGCAGTATTATAGTAGGTATATTCTTGTATATAGGAGCAGTATTATAGTAGTTATATTCTTGTACATAGGAGCAGTATTATAGTAGTTATATTCCTTTAAAACCAGCGCTATTTTTAAGACAGACAACGTTTTCTCATCCTGATTAACCCCTTTAATATTTTTCTTTACACTACATTGGACAACTAGAGTGAGTGTAACACTTTAGACTAATACTATTTTCTGCTCTGATACATAGTAACAAACCCTCAGGACAGAAGACACATTTGCGTCGATGATGTACGAAAGCTAACAGAGGCATCATATAGGTTGAAAACAACTGTGAAAGATCCTCAGCTGCGAGAAGTATTCACTACTTGCAACTAAAGGTCATCTACAAAACTGCAGACAAGGGAGTATGGTATATAACTGCTTGCTGTTAATGAAGAAAAATTCTTGGAAAGCATCAAGGTCAATAAAGTGGGACCAGGGAAGCGTACACTAATGTCCAGACTAGGTCTCTCTCCACAGCAGCGTTTCCCAACCAGGGTGCCTCCAGCTGTTGCAAAACTACAACTCTCAGCATGCCCGGACAGCCGATGGCTGTCCGGGAATGCTGGGAGTTGTAGTTTTGCAACAGCTGGAGGTTGGGAAACACTGCCTTACAAAAAGGAAAGAAAAGATGAGGTTACCGTCTCTTTAAGACTCATTTATATTCACTATAAGTTGCCAGTTTTACGCAGTAAATATATGAAATAGATGGAAAACAAGCGTCACAATTATACACTCCCCCCCCCCCCCCCCATCTTGTTCAACACCTGTGGGTGTCGCAACGTCTCAAAAAAAAAACGTGCAACAATACATTTATCGTATTTACTTATAAATGAACCTGCGACGCCCTCCTCCTGCTCAGGAGTGGGTGGCATCACCATGTATGGAGCAGGAAGTCGAGCTCTGCAGCGAAGGGCGACGCTATCAAAACGTCGCTCCTAGTTACCATGGCAACGCTCCGCTCCAGCAAACAGGATGATTTTTCTTGAATTAAATATTTGAGACTCAGACGTTGTTTTGTCTCAGTTTTTTTGCCCAAGCATTAAAAAAAAAAAAAAAAAAAAAAAAGAAAAAATTTACATAAAAAATTTAATGAAAGCAAAAACTGCATTATCTATAGATGTGGCCTGAATGTCGATAAAGTGGGAAACGAGTCGGGCAATGACCTGGAAAGGACAGAGGGAAATCACTGCAATGTGTACCATAGAAAGAGGAGAGCGGTATTATAGCAAGTACAGTGCCTTGCGATAAAACGAAAAATATTAGTTATATTCTTGTATATAGGAGGCAGTATTATAGTAGTTATATTCTTGTACATAGGGGGCAGTATTATAGTAGTTATATTCTTGTATATAGGGTCAGTATTATAATAGTTATATTCTTGTATATAGGGTCAGTATTATAATAGTTATATTCTTGTATATAGGAGCAGTATTATAGTAGCTATATTCTTGTATATAGGAGCAGTATTATAGTAGTTATATTCTTGTATATAGGGGCAGTATTATAGTAGTTATATTCTTGTATATAGGAGCAGTATTATAGTAGTTATATTCTTGTATATAGGAGGCAGTATTATAGTAGTTATATTCTTGTATATAGGAGCAGTATTATAGTAGTTATATTCTTGTATATAGGAGGCAGTATTATAGTAGTTATATTCTTGTATATAGGAGGCAGTATTATAGTAGTTATATTCTTGTATATAGGAGGCAGTATTATAGTAGTTATATTCTTGTACATAGGGTCAGTATTATAATAGTTATATTCTTGTATATAGGAGCAGTATTATAGTAGCTATATTCTTGTATATAGGAGCAGTATTATAGTAGTTATATTCTTGTACATAGGAGCAGTATTATAGTAGTTATATTCTTGTACATAGGAGCAGTATTATAGTAGTTATATTCTTGTATATAGGAGGCAGTATTATAGTAGTTATATTCTTGTATATAGGGTCAGTATTATAATAGTTATATTCTTGTATATAGGAGCAGTATTATAGTAGCTATATTCTTGTATATAGGAGCAGTATTATAGTAGTTATATTCTTGTATATAGGGGCAGTATTATAGTAGTTATATTCTTGTATATAGGAGCAGTATTATAGTAGTTATATTCTTGTATATAGGAGGCAGTATTATAGTAGTTATATTCTTGTATATAGGAGGCAGTATTATAGTAGTTATATTCTTGTACATAGGAACAATATTATAGTAGTTATATTTCTGTACATAGGAGCAGTGTTATAGTTCTTATATTCTTGTATATAGGAGGCAGTATTATAATAGTTATTTTCTTGTTTATAGGAGCAGTATTATAGTAGCTATATTTTTGTACATATGAGCAGTATTATAGTAGTTATATTCTTGTATATAGGGGCAGTATTATAGTTATTTTCTTTTATATAGGAGCAGTATTATAGTAGTTCTATTCTTGTATATAGGAGCAGTATTATAGTAGTTCTATTCTTGTATATAGGAGCAGTATTATAGTAGTTATATTCTTGTATATAGGGGCTGTATTATAGTAGTTTTATTATTTTATATAGGTTGCGGTGTTAGTTATATTTCATAGTGGGCAGTATTATAGTTGTTACATTGTATATACGTTGCAGTAATATACTAGTTATTTTATATATATGTTCCAGTATTATAGCAGTTACATTATTGTTTTTAGATCACAGTGTTTTAGTGTGTTTCTTGTATATACGTGATTTTAGTAAGGTTAAGAGAACACATCAGAGAAATATAAAAACACAGTTCCTTTTACAGTGTGGTGTGAGCGGCGCTTTCTTTGGGAACACAATGTAACGCAGTCTTCCTCTGCGTAGTCTGTTGCTATTGGCAGTCTTTGCTGGCTCCGGTAACCAGTTGCAGCATTACGTCACGCTGATTCCCATTACAGATTGTGATCCTTGTTAGCGGACAAGCTGCTGATCCACACCCTGTTCACATTTATCACACTTTATAAACATATCTGCTGGTGTTGTCCGGCTCCGGCAGAGCCATCGCTCCGATAGTGTAATCGGTGGAAGCAGCTCTCGGCGCTGCCCTTCAGAAACATCTGTGATTTAAAAAAAGTTCCTTTCTCCAGGAAATACCTGGAATTGTAGAGCAGGACAGAACCGCATGGTCCATTGTGCAGGTCATAGGATTTGGCAAGGTATTTTTCTAAGCGTTTACTATAATATATATATATATATATATATATATATATATATATATAAGAAGGTTGCACTAAAATGTTCTTTATTTTTTCCTCAGATATATTGAAATGTAGTTTCTTAAAAGGGGGTATCCACCTTAAGGTAATTTTAGTACTTACCTGGAGTTCCCTCTCTCCAACTACAAGTCCCATGATCCTTTGCTTGTTAGTATGAGGTCACATTTATCCCTCCTACACATCAGCCACCCCCCCCCCATTAAAGCACATGAGTTCCCTTCCATGCAATAGACCAGTGTTTTCTAACCATGGTGCCTCCAGTTGTTGCAAAACTAATTCTCAGCAGAATGATCTCCCGCTTAAATTAATTTTAGCAGACAGGCTACTTTTGAACACTTGACTAAAACCTGAGATATAACTCTTTGTATGCTGTTAAAAATAAACATTGGGGCAAAGATCACAGAAGAATTGTGAGACCATCATCAAACACAGGTACAGACACTATATTAGGAACTACACTAACTTTACAGTCCCTGTAGCATAGTCAAATAGAAAAAATAATCCTGAAATACCATTTTTAATCAAGTTGTACCAAACTGCAATACCTGAAATAGCCAGTGGACAGGGGGGGCGCTTCTGGCTTTTTTTTCTCTCATAGTGACAGCAGTGTACTTAGTCCTCTTTAATACTAACAGGACTCTACAGGGTTAAAATCGGATGGCACTCTTAACAATCATGCCTAATCCTATAAAGACTACAGGGAAGCTAACATCAAATAGAGAAGCAGAAATGGATTTGTAGAAATTACATGTATGTTTAATTAAGGACAAGCCTTCCGAAAAGATTTACCCCAGGGGGCAGGGGGGGGGTCTGTACCATCATGTACTTTAATTGTGACCAATTTAATATCAGGAAATCCGTGCAGTCGCCGGTCCGATGATCTGCCCCAACAAGAGGATTAGGAAAGTAATGACGACTTAGCCCAACACAAAGGCCGGGAACAAAATCCATAATTCTTAACCCCCTCCACGACCCCAAACTAAGGGGGACACGAAATATTAAGAACAGGGACTGTGTGCACCTTATAGTCAGGAGGACATCTGGACACATTTAGGAAATTCTGCAATAACTTACCTACAATTCATATTTCAATTTCATTTCATAGTTTCTCAAATTTTATTGTTTATTTCGTTTTCCTCTGATCGCCATCAAAAAGGTGACATCGGAGAGCTGATTTGCATATACTTTTTCCCAGAAGTCCCAGTGGAGCATGAATAGCCTAAAAGGTCTCCACATGCCTTTCTCCTTAACCCCTTAAGGACTCAGCCCATTTTGGCCTTAAGGACTCAGACAATTTAATTTTTACGTTTTCATTTTTTCCTCCTCGCCTTCTAAAAATCATAACTCTTTTATATTTTCATCCACAGACTAGTATGAGGGCTTGTTTTTTGCGTGACCAGTTGTCCTTTGTAATGACATCACTCATTATATCATAAAATGTATGGCGCAACCAAAAAACACTATTTTTGTGGGGAAATTAAAACGAAAAACGCAATTTTGCTAATTTTGGAAGGTTTTGTTTTCACGCCGTACAATTTATGGTAAAAATGACGTGTGTTCTTTATTCTGAGGGTCAATACGATTAAAATGATACCCATTATTACATACTTTTCTATTATTGCTGCGCTTAAAAAAAATCACAAACTTTTTAACCAAATTAGTACGTTATTAATCCCTTTATTTTGATGACCTCTAACTTTTTTATTTTTCCGTATAAGTGGCGGTATGGGGGCTCATTTTTTGCGCCATGATCTGTACTTTTTTTTGATACCACATTTGCATATAAAAAACTTTTAATACACTTTTTATAATTTTTTTTTAAATAAAATGTATTAAAAAAGTAGGAATTTTGGACTTTTTTTTATTTTTTTTCATTCACGCCGTTCACCGTACGGGATCATTAACATTTTATTTTAATAGTTCGGACATTTACGCACGCGGCGATACCAAATATGTCTATAAAAAATGTTTTTTACGCTTTTTGGGGGTAAAATAGGAAAAAACGGACGTTTTACTTTTTTATTGGGGGAGGGGATTTTTCACTTTTTTTTTACTTTTACATTTTTTTTTACACTTGAATAGTCCCCATGATTGCTAATACTGATCTGTTCTATGTATAGGACATAGAACAGATCAGTGTTTTCGGTGATCTTCTGCTCTGGTCTGCTCGATCACAGACCAGAGCAGGAAACGCCGGGAGCCGCACGGAGGAAGGAGAGGGGACCTCCGTGCGGCGTTATGAATGATCGGATCCCCGCAGCAGCGCTGCGGGCGATCCGATCGTTCATTTAAATCGCGAACTCCCGCAGATGCCGGGATCTGTATTGATCCTGGCACCTGAGGGGTTAATGGCGGACGCCCGCGAGATCGCGGGCGTCGGCCATTGCCGGCGGGTCCCTGGCTGCGATCAGCAGCCGGGATCAGCCGCGCATGACACGGGCATCGCTCCGATGCCCGCGATTATGCTTAGGACGTAAATGTACGTCCTGGTGCGTTAAGTACCACCTCACCAGGACGTACATTTACGTCCTGCGTCCTTAAGGGGTTAAAGGGGTACTCCGGTGGATTGTATTTATTTTTTTTTAATTAACTGGTGCCAGAAAGTTAAACAGATTTGTAAATTACTCATATTAAAAAATCTTTACCCTTCCAGTACTTTTTAGCAGCTGTATGCTACAGAGGAAATGATTTTCTTTCTAAATTTCTTTTTTTTTGTCTTGTCCACAAGTGCTCTCTGCTGACACCTCTGTCCGTGTCAGGAACTGTCCAGAGCAGCATAGGTTTGCAATGGGGATTTTCTCCTGCTCTGGACAGTTCCTGATAGGGGCATCAGGTGTCAGCAGAGAGCACTGTGGACAAGACAAAAAAGAAATGCAAAAAGATAAGAATTTCCTCTGTAGCACACAGCTGCTAAAATGTACTGGAAGGGTAAAGATTTTTTAATAGAAGTAATTTACAAATTTGTTTAAACTTTCTAGCACCAAATGATTTAAAGAATATAAATAAATAAATATATATATATATATATATATATATATATATATATATATATATATACACATACATATACACACACACACGTACATACATTGGTCCCTCAACATACGATGGTAATCCGTTCCAAATGGACCATAGTTTGTTGAAACCATCGTATGTTGAGGGATCCGTGTAATGTAAAGTATAGGACAGTGGTCTACAACCTGTGGACCTCTAGATGTTGCAAAACTACAACACTCAGCATGCACGGACAGCCAACGGCTGTCCGGGCATGCTGGGAGTTGTAGTTTTACAACATCTGTAGCTCCACAGGTTGAAGACCACTGGTATTGGAGGTTATCCTCACGTGCCGTCACCGCTGCCCAGGATGTCGCCTTCCATCGCTGTCGCCTCGTCCCCGGGGTGTCCCCGATGCTCCGGCAAGGCCTCTGCTTCCCCGGCATCCTCGCTCTCCGTCAACGCCATCACGTCGTTACGCGCGCCGCTCCTATTGGATGATGGGACGGCGTGCGCAGAGACGTGATGACGACGATTGAGAGCGTCGCCAATGCAGGGGATCCCGAAGAGGACGCGCCGGAGCCCCGAGGACAGGTAAGTGATCGTCAGGGGATTCGGTGGCAGCTGAAGCAGTCTGCGCTGCCGGATAGCCGTTTATACGATGGCCCCCGACATACAAAAGCATCGTATGTTGATGCTGCCTCTGAGAGGTCATCGTATGTTGATGCTGCCTCTGAGAGACCATCGTATGTTGGGGCCATCGTAGGTCGGGGGGTCACTGTGTATAATAGATATATATATCTCTTTTCCACCAGAGTACCCCTTTAAGAAGATACATTATTTCTTAACATTTTTGGATGGGTAGGGTGATCAATTCCACACAAACAACGCAAATTCCGCTACACACACAGTTAAAAACTCCTATTGACTTGAATGGGCTGTTACCCGCTTATTTTGCCAGAAGAACATGTTCTATGTTCTGGCGGAATACAATTCCTCATCAGAAAATTCTGCCTCTAAAATTTACTCAGTGTGAACAGATGGCGGAAAGATCATTGAAGTCAAATGAAGGCAGAAATGGAGCGGAATACATGTGCGGAATTATGCAAGTAAATTCCTCAGTGTGAACATAATTAGAGAGGAGCGAACTTACAGTAAATTCGATTCGTCACAAACTTCTCGGCTCGGCAGTTGATGACTTTTCCTGCGTAAATTAGTTCAGCTTTCAGGTGCTCCCGTGGGCTGGAAAAGGTGGATACAGTCCTAGGAGACTCTTTCCTAGGACTGTATCCACCTTTTCCAGCCCACCGGAGCACCTGAAAGCTGAACTCATTTACGCAGGATAAGGCATCGACTGCCGAGCCGAGAAGTTCATGACGAATCGAATTTACTGTAACTTTGCTCATCTCTACTCCTTACCTTTAAAAAATCATAACCCTTTCTATTTAGCACCTAGAAAACCATATGATGGCTTTTTTTTTGCGCAACCAATTCTACTTTGTAATGACATCAGTCATTTTACCCAAAAATCTACGGCGAAACTAGTAAAAAAAAAAAATTCATTGTACAACAAAATTGAAGAAAAACGCCATTTTGTAGATTTTGGGAGCTTCCGTTTCTACATAGTACATTATTTGGTAAAAAGGACACCTTCTCTTTATTCTGTAGGTCCATACGATTAAAACGAGACCCTACTTATATAGGTTTGATTTTGTCGCACTTCTGGAAAAAATCCTAACTACATGCACGAAAATGAATACATTTAAATTGTCCTTTTCTGGCCCCTCTAACTTTGAATTTTTTTGGGGGGGCGGTATGACGGCTTATGTTTTGCGCCGTGATCTGAAGTTTTTAGCGGTACCATGTTTTGACCTGACTTTTTGATCAAAGTGACTAAAAATACGCTATTTTGGACTCTGGAATTTTTGGCGCGTACGCCATTGACTGTGCAGTTTAATTAACGATATATTTTTATAGTTCGGACATTTACGCACACGGCGGTGCCACATGTTTATTTTTATTATGTTTATATATTTTTTTAAATGGCATTAAGGAAAAGGGGGGTGATTTAAACTTTTAATAAGGAATGGGGTTAATGGGGGAGATTTATCAAAACCTATGCAGAGGAAGAGTGGTGAAGTTGCCCATAGCAACCAATCAGATCGCTTCTTTCATTTTCCACAGGCCTCTAAAGAGGCCTGTGGAAAATGAAAGAAGCAATCTGATTGGTTGCTATGGGCAACTGCACCCCTCTTCCTCTACACAGGTTTTGATAAATCTCCCCTAATGTGTGTTTTTAAAAAAAATTTTTTATTTTATTATATTTTTAGTTTCATTTTTTTTAATTATTATTATTATTTATTTTTTTTTTTTTACACTTTTAGTCCACTTAGGGGACTTTTAGGAATTTGACTCTTCATTCAGATCAATGTGGTTCCATAAAACCCCAATAATCTATGTCCTGGTCCTGCCAGGCTTTATCATTCACAGCGCAGCAGCCACCACGGAAAGAGAGGTAAGCCCCCCGGATACCTTAGCAGTGGATCACCCATAACCCTTCCCCCACCCCCCTGCGATCGCGCTGCAGGGGGACGATCCACCCCACTTGACCACCTGGGGCAGGATAATGGCAAAAGTCAGGAGCCGCGTCATACCCAGTTAACGGCACATGGACGAGTACACGCGCGGGTGGGGGGGGGGGGGGGTGTGCGTTGTCTCAGCGTTAACGGGTTGACGCCCATAGACTTCTATGGGATTCCGCTCTCCCATTCACACTTCTGAATTTCCGCAAGCATGAATGGGAGTGCGGAATCCCATAGAAGTCTATAGGCTTTAATTTGAGACGGAAATTGAATAGACCCTAAGGCAAGGTTCACACTGTGGAATCTCCGGGCAGAAAATTTCCGCCCGGAGATTCCAAGTGCGGCCAATAGACTGCACTGTTTTCCGCGAGTATTTCCACCTGAAGAACGAGCGCAGTCATTCTTTAGGCGGAAATTTTCAAGCGCATTTTCCCTTCACAAAACGGAACGAAAATCCATTCACTACTCTATACATTTTAGTAAGCGGAATTTCTGCCTGAAGTTTCTAAGTGGAATTGCAGGCGGAAATTCCATAGTGTGAACCTAGCCTAAGGGTTCCTACAGGAGACGCCCCTGTTGATTGTGATTATTCATTCTCCTTAGGTAACACAAGGACCTTTACAGGATAAAAACACTCCTGTCCTGGTTTCCCTACAGTGATATTTTTTATGTTACGATCAATAAAGTTTCATTAGTCTGTGCTCATTTTTTTCAAGGGGGCGATCAAAATACACAGCTCTATCTTGTCTTATACAGAGAAAGGGGAAGGTGGGGGGGGTACAACCTTCTTAGGCCCGACATCAACATCGTCAGAATTATTTTAAGGAGGAGCCTAACCAAAGTATTAAGAAGACAGAGACGTGAACAGGTCCGGTACAAGAGCCTGTAATTACCACACTCGATCTCATGTTGTGCGTGGCATTACAACGCCGCCCTATTCACTTCAATAGAACTGAGCTGCAATACCAGACACAAACTGAAGACATGAGTGGCACTGTTTCTTGAAAAAAAAAAAACATGTTTTTTTTCTAATCTTGAATAACTACATTAATTTATTAATAGGATTGTGAGCCCCAATCCTAGGCAGAATTATAGTAGGTAAATTCCTGTACATAGGGGCAGTATTATAGTAGTGGTGCCGTATCTGTGGGGGGGGGGGGGGGTGCAGCCCATAGACTGGTTTGAGTGGCATTGGGGCCGCTCTGCCAGTGGGTCGTTCCCCCCCCCTGTGGGCACTGGTGTCGCGGCGGTGGTGGTGGTCGCCGCCCGGTGCTACGCCATTTTATGCTAGGGACGTTAGGGACCCACTCTAAATAGGTGGCCTTGACGTGGCGAGTGGGCATGTACTTTTTGATCAAAAATGTATACTAACAACCTGTTAGTTTTTGATATTATGCTGAGAAGCAATCAGATCATTATACAAGATTGTAGATGTGCGACCATGTCTGTTTTCTACCCAAATTCACATTATTTTAGTTATAGTAGTTATATTCTTGTATATAGGAGTAGTATTATAGTAGTTATATTCTTGTACATAGGAGCAGTATTATAGTAGTTATATTCTTGTACATAGAGAGCAGTATTATAGTAGTTATATTCTTGTACATAGGAGGCAGTATTATAGCAGTTATATTCTTGTATATAGGAGCAGTATTATAGCAGTTATATTCTTGTATATAGGGGCAGTATTATAGTAGTTATATTCTTGTATATAGGAGGCAGTATTATAGTAGTTATATTCTTGTATATAGGAGGCAGTATTATAGTAGTTATATTCTTGTATATAGGAGGCAGTATTATAATAGTTATATTCTTGTACATAGAGAGCAGTATTATAGTAGTTATATTCTTGTATATAGGAGCAGTATTATAGTAGTTATATTCTTGTATATAGGAGCAGTATTATAGTAGTTATATTCTTGTATATAGGAGCAGTATTATAGTAGTTATATTCTTGTATATAGGAGGCAGTATTATAGTAGTTATATTCTTGTATATAGGAGCAGTATTATAGTAGTTATATTCTTATACATAGGATGCAGTATTATAGTAGTTATATTCTTGTATATAGGAGCAGTATTATAGTAGTTATATTCTTGTATATAGGAGGCAGTATTATAGTAGTTATATTCTTGTATATAGGAGCAGTATTATAGTAGGTATATTTTTATACATAAGAAAGTTCACCAAGGCTGGGTGTGCTACATTATAATACAATAAGGAATAATACATTGTACTATGAAGTGGAATTCAGATTGTATGTAAAAGGTGCATTCACATCATGTTTTAGCTATACGGGGACCGAATCCAGCTGGGGGAAGTAAAAACCGGGCGCTTCTGTATCCCAGCCGGACCCGGACCCGGACCCCTTCTCATTTATTTGAATGAGTTGACCGGAGTCAACTGGTGGACTCCTTTTTGCCCCGTATCTGGTTTGCTGCGGTTGTCAGTCCGGTCAGAAACCGGATACGGGACAAAAATGAGCCCACTGGAGTCACTGTTTGACTCCGGTTGGCTCATTCAAATGAATGAGAAGTGGTCCGGGTCCGGCTGAGATACAGGAGCGCACGGGTTTCACTGCCCCCAGCCGGATCCGGTCCCCGTATAGCTAAAACGTGGTGTGAATGCACCCTAAGACTATCCTACACTATGTGCTGTAGACTGGTTCATGACAAGAATCCCAGAAGTCTGATAGTGGATCAGTGGGATAGAAGGAATGGCAAGTTGTAAGGCTTCATACCTCCACAATACAGCTTCATAGGGGTCCGTATTATATAGTGCCAAGAAGCAGATCCAGTCCTGTAGTCATGTTTTTCTCTCAGAATTTCACATAATACGGCCCAATCCTATCATTCATTGGCCCTATCTCCCATTCTTGGGGCCCCTGCATTATAATCAGTACAGTATATACATTTTAGGGTCTTTTTCACAATCTGCAATGTTACTCCTACAAAACCACTATCTGCACTGTTTGTATTTTCACTGCAGATCTACCACTCAAGGATCAGCAAGCTCAGGATGAACAAACGTATGTAATGCACAGATAGTACAGGAACAAACAAAATAAATATGTATCTATATATAAAAGGAAAAATAGTTTTTCCTTCATCCCATAAGGCTGCATACATCGGCGACCTCGCCATACAGCGTTCACGTCAGGAGATTTGTCTTTTATTACAGTATTTTTATTGCACAAATCAGATTTGACGGATCAGATTAGGAGAAAATTAAATTTCGCCAAATGGATTAGACTTGGATTATCCTGGAGAAGGTTGTCTTGAAGATTTTTTATTTTTTTTGTTAAGTGTCTGTCTAGAATTTTGGCCAACATTCCCCTTAGGTTTCCTTGGGAAACACCATATGGACACAAGTGTTGTTGACCCAGATTCCAGTTGTCTGCAAGTCAACCTAAAATTTATCCTATTGATCGACATCTCATAAAACGTAAGAACGTTCACATTTACGGTACATGTCTAATAATGTGACTGCTATACTACTTCTCTTAGCAACACCACTTTGAATATTTTTCGAAGTAGGTGTAAAAAAAAAAATAAAAAAATATATATATATAAAATACAATCTCAAATGGCACAAAGAATGAGAACTCTGACCACCATTTGTTCAACTGCTAATTTAGTTGTGCAAACTCTTTGGAGAACAATAGTGCTGTTCGTGTGGGATAAAGAAATAAAATACACCGTACTCACTGATAACAGAGCTGACACTACAGCATCGCCACCCCCCTCAATGTCCTCCTTCAAGCCCATACAAGTCACATACATTGCTGACGTGACGCTACAGCCAATCACTCTTGGGTCACATGGCATAGATGCAGGGAGTGATCAGTGCTGCAAAGCTATCAAGGGGTCACTGCGGCGGGTCCATTTTGGGGCACCAAGGTTGGTACAGCTTCTAATGATTTTTAAGACAACCACTTAGGGTTTGTTCTCATCTTTACCACAGCAGCGCGCCACAAGATACGTTTAAGCAGTACATAAATGTACGCTATGGTACGCATAGACTTCCATTACGTAGAGTTTCCAAAAGTAGGCGAGAATGGGCTTGTTTGTGCCCCCTGTACGTTTGGTTACAATGTTTTGTGATTATATAAAATATATTAGGGATCGACCGATTATCGGTATGGCTGATATTATCGGCCGATAATCACGATTTTGGCATTATCGGTATCGACAATTACCTTGCCGATAATGCCCCGCCCCCGCACCGTGACCGATCCCTGAACGGAGAAGACACCAAGGAGGCAGGTAAGGTCCCCCCCGGTGTCCTGTAAGCACTAACCCGGCTATTCAGTCGGGCGGTTCGGGACCGAACAGCCCGACTGAACAGCCGGGTTAGTGTCACTTTCCCTTCAGACGTGGCGGTCAGCTTTGATCACCGCGTCTGAAGGGTTAATACAGGGCATCACCGCGATCGGTGATGTCCTGTATTAGCCGCGGGTCCCGGCCGTTGATGGCCGCAGGGACCGCCGCGATAGGGGTGTATCCACCTTATAAGACGCACCGACTTTTCCCCCCCACTTTTGGGAAAGAAAAAAGTGCGTCTTATACGGCGAAAAATACGGTAACTGGAGTTTATGCAAATGTTGCAATACTTTCTAGCTACAGAAATAAAAAAAAATGAAAAATAAAATAAATTCAAGTTGATGGAAATCTGGGTATACTTTTTTTTTTTTTTTTTTATATTTTCAAATATTTTTTTCCTTTCTTCCCCGAGTGTATTCATCTATATTTCAGATTACGCTATTCAGCACCCGCCCCCTGCTGGGTCTGAAGTCCAGCGACAAATCTACATCTTTGTCTCATAAGAACCTTTCAGCATTTTCAACGTGGCCAAATTGATGCGTAGGACAGGTCGTCATGGCAACTGACAAAGCGGGTTGAAAAGAGGAAAAAAAAACTTAACAAAGCTGCACAGCCGAGAATTAACCTGCAGGAAATGGTTAAAAAAAAAAAAAAAAACAGTAAAACCTATTAACCCCTGCACCGTCACCTGGCAGCAGATCCGATAACGCCACTCTGGAATGCTCAGGCTGTGTCATCCGCACGATAGATACGCTATAATTCGGAGGGCGATCCAAGATGGAGGAAATCCTGAGGGGAGGGGGGTTACCAAGTACAGTGATCCCTCAACTTACAATGGCTTCAACATACAATAGTTTCAACATACAATGGTCTTTTCTGGACCATTGTAACCTGAAACCAGACTCAACATACAATGCTACAGACAGTCCAGATCTGTGAAACATGTCACAACGGGAGGAACTGACCAATCAGAATGGGCTTTTTACTGGTAAATCACCTGTATTACTGAAGTGCATGCACTGACTGGTGTCTGGTAGCGCCTCCTACAGTACAGGGAGGAACTACAAGTTCTGTACTATTTACCTGTGCCAGGGTTAGCTGCTCCTTTGGACACCAAGTTAGGGCTGCTCCATTTGGGACACTGTGTACTGTATAGGACCCTGAAGAAGCTCCTGTCCTCTACATAAACCATTGTTTCCCAACCAGGGTGCCTCCAGCTGTTGCAAAACTACAACTCCCAGCATGTTCGGACAGCCAACGGCTGTCCGAGCATGCTGGGAGTTGTAGTTTTGCAACAGCTGTGGGCACCCTGGTTGGGAAACACTGACATAGACAGGGATTACAGCTCCCAGCAGATCTTTCTTACTTTTATATATATAAGGATTTGCTTTATATATATTAGTTATCTACTTATTTTTCTTTAATTCTCACTTTTTCCTATTTTTGGATGACATTTTGGGGCTTCAGAACCAATTACCAGGTTTCCATAGAGTTCTGGTCTCAACATACAATGGTTTCAAAATACAATGGTCGTCCTGGAACCAATTAATATTGTAACTAGAGATGAGCGAACTGACAGTAAATTCGATTCGTCACGAACTTCTCGGCTCAGCAGTTGATGGCTTTTCCTGCATAAATTAGTTCAGCCTTCAGGTGCTCCGGTGGGCTGGAAAAGGTGGATACAGTCCTAGGAAAGAGTCTCCTAGGACTGTATCCACCTTTTCCAGCCCACCGGAGCACCTGAAGGCTGAACTAATTTATGCAGGAAAAGTTATCAACTGCCGAGCCGAGAAGTTCGTGACGAATCGAATTTACTGTAAGTTCGCTCATCTCTATCTAGTAGGGAGAGGTCAGACAAAGGTGAATATAACGGACGTTAATAATAAGGTATTAACGGATAAAATCGGATAAACATTTATCCGTTTAATTAACGGACGTTAGAAATCTATTCATCCGTTATAATCGTTTTATTCATCCGTTCTATAACGTCCGTTAAATCAGTATAGAATTGAATATAACGGATGTTTTATAACGGATTTATGAACCATAGTGTGAAAGTAGCCTTATTGGGGGAGATTTATCAAAACCTGTGCAGAGGAAGAGTGGGGCAGTTGCCCATAGCAACCAATCAGATTGCTGCTTTCATTTTGCAGAGGCCTTGTTAAAAAGAAGCGATCTGATTGGTTGCTATGGACAACTGGGCAACTTTTCCTCTGCACAGGTTTTGATAAATCTCCCCCAATATTATTATTTTTTATTATTATTATTTTTTTATTATTTATCTATTATTTACTATTATTTTTTATTATTATCATTATTATTTTTTTTTATTATTTATTTATTATTTATCTATTATTTACTATTATTTTTATTTTTTATTTATTATTATTATTATTATTTTTATTATTATTATTAATAATAATAATACTACTAACAACACTGGCCATTTAATGATGTAGAAAGATGTAATCATCGTGTCGAGGGGGGAGGGGAAGGGAGGGGGCTCCAACAAAGCAGAACTGTATAGTCTCCTTACAGCCGGTGCTCACTTCAGCCATCACCCTGTCATTACCAGAATTATAAAAATTTACTCCAGTTGCTATGGCAATGGTCACGATGCCCAGAGGTAGCGAAAAAGCCCAGTAGTCAAATAGTAACAGCAGCCAAGTGCTAACTACAGAATTTTACAGTGGCCTCCAACCTGCGGACCTCCAGATGTTGCAAAACTACAACTCCCAGCATGCCCGGACAGCCGTTGGCTGTCCGGGCATGCTGGGAGTTGTAGTTTTGCAACATCTGGAGGTCTGCAGGTTGAAGACCACTGGCCTAGTATGTCCTTAGTGGTCTAACAGATATATTTTTTTAAAAGGTTGAAAGATTAAAATTGTTATTTAAAGGGGTATTTCAGGCAAAAACTTTTTTTTTAATATATCAACTGGCTCCGGAAAGTTAAACAGATTTGTAAATTACTTCTATTAAAAAATCTTAATCCTTACAATAGTTATTAGCTTCTGAAGTTGAGTTGCTGTTTTCTAACTGCTTTCTGATGACTCACGTCCCGGGAGCTGTGCAGTTCCTATGGGGATATTCTCCCATCATGCACAGCTCCCGGGACGTGACCTCATCATTGAGCAGTTAGACAGAAAACTTCAGAAGCTAATAACTATTGGAAGGATTAAGATTTTTTAATAGAAGTAATTTACAAATCTGTTTAACTTTCCGGAGCCAGTTGAGATAGAGATATATATATATATATATATATATATATATATATATATATATATATATATATATATATATATAGATTAGTTAGGAGTAGCCGTATTAGTCCAGTGATGCAAAAAGCAAAATCATCGGTAGTTGCAGTATCTTGTAATACCTTTTTTATTGGACTAACAAATCTTGTTAGTCCAATAAAAAAGGTATTACAAGATACTGCAACTACCGATGATTTTGCTATATATATATATATATATATATATATATATATATTTTTTTTTTTTTTTGCCTGGAATACCCCTTTAATATTCCCTGGTGGTCTAGGGTATATAAGGTAGGATAGTAGTATGCTCCCTAGGATATTTTAGGTAGGTTAATATTAGAAAAGTTAACTGGTGGTCAAGGGTGAATAAAGGTAAGGAAATATGCTCCCTGGTGGTCTAGGTCAGTGGTCCCCAACCCAGTCCTCAAGGCCCACCAACATACCAGGATTTTTCAGTTACTCCATTGAAATAGAACAGGAAACAATTCCAATCCTTGACCAATTTGATTGTCCCTGAGGAGTTGGAAACCTCTGGTCTAGGGTATAAAGGGTTAATAGGTTTCCTGTGGGTCTAAGGTATATAAAGTAGAGCAATGTGTTTTCTGGTGGTCTAAGCTATATATATATATATATATATATATATATATATATATATATATATATTATATTATATTATATATATATATATATATATATATATATATATATATATATATATATATATATATAAAAAAAAAAATATATATATATATATATATATATATATATATATATATATAAAAATATAAATCTATAAAAATATAAATCTATATATATATAAATCTATATATATATAAATCTATATATATATAAATCTATATATATATAAATCTATATATATATAAATCTATATATATATAAATCTATATATATATAAATCTATATATATATAAATCTATATATATATAAATCTATATATATATAAATCTATATATATATAAATCTATATATATATATATATATAAATCTATATCTATATATAAATCTATATCTATATATAAATCTATATCTATATATAAATCTATATCTATATATATCTATATCTATCTATATCTATATCTATATCTATGGTTGATGTTTTGTTTTCCGGTGGACTAGGATATATTAAGTAAGTCAAATATATTCCCTGCTGGCCAAGGGTATATAAAAAGTAGAATATTCCCTGGTTGTCTGGGGTACATAAGGTAGGTTAATTTTTCATGGGGGTCTAAGGTATATAAGGCAGGTAAATATTAGGTGGTCTAAGGTATGTAAAGGCAGGGTAATGTGCTGTATGGTATATGAGGGTGACGAATTTTGTTCCCTGGTGGGCTGGGGTATATAACTGGGTAAGAGAAAAATCCCCTTGGTGGTCTATGGTTTACAAATTAAAGGGGTATTCCAGGCAAAAACCTCTTATCCCCTATGGGAGGGGGCGTTGCAGCCGTTACGCCCCATTCAATAGAAATGAATGGAGGGGGCGTGGCGTGATGTCACGTCCCCCGAGGTTTCTGAAACTTCAGACGCAGCTACGCATAGAATGCGGGCTGCTGCAGGGAGATTTTTTTTTTTTTTTTAAATCAACTGGTGCCAGAAAGTTAAAACAGATTTATAAATTACTTCTATTAAGAAATCTTAATCCTTCCCCTACTTATTAGCTGCTGAATACTACAGTGGAAATTATTTTCTTTTTGAAACACAGAGCTCTCTGCTGACATCATGACCACAGTGCTCTCTGCTGACATCTCTGTCCATTTTACGAACTGTCCAGAGTAAAATGAAATCCCCATAGAAAACATATGCTGTTCTGGACAGTTCCTAAAATGGACAGAGGTGTCAGCAGAGAGCACTGTGGTCATGATGTCAGCAGAGAGCTCTGTGTTTCAAAAAGAAAATAATTTCCGCTGTAGTATTCAGCAGCTAATAAGTACTGGAAGGATTAAGATTCTTTTAATAGAAGTAATTTACAAATCTGTTTAACTTTCTGGCACCAGTTGCAGATGATTTAAAAAAAAAAAAAAAAAAACTTTTTCACCGGAGTACCCCTTTAATACTATGTTCCCTGCTGTCTAGGAGATATTTGGAAGGTTATTATTATGTTCCCTGATGGTCTGTGGTATAAAATGTAGGGTAATTTGTTCTCTGCCGTTTATGTGCATATAAGGGAGGGTAATGTGTTCCCCGATTGTTTATGGTCGAAGAGTGGAAAACATTTGGTCACATGGTTTTACTGTCCTCCGTGCATGCAGCTTCCCTCACCGACCTGCAGGGACACAGCTTCTGATGAAACATAATTCATGTCAATCTATCAAGGGGCAACGTGACCCAATTGCGGCGCAGAAGTCGGCCAGTTTTGCATGGATAATTCTAATTAAAAAAAAATCAGGGTAAAGATAATGAGAAGAGGGGCCGCAGGGACGTGTGGGAATGTGGGACACAGGACACGGTGATGTGTTTCTTCATCACAGATGACATCTCCTGCTATTCCTGGCATAGACGCTTACAAGCATGTTGGCCAGCAACTGTAACGTGCGCTGCTGACGGCCTTGTGCCTGTGGCAGCGGAGTACCCCTTTAAAACAGTCACATCAAAAAAAAAAATCCATCATCCTTATAAGGGTGCATTCACACTACGGAATCTCCGCTCGCTGGATTCCACCTGGCGGCCGCCGCCTTGGATGCACGGGGCACTGAGCCATCACCATTCATGGCCATGCAGTGCTCGCTGAATCCGTGCTAAGAATGAACATGTTCTTTCTTTGCACGGAACAATTTCGCGGAGACCCATTCACACTAATGTTAAGTTCACACCGTGGAATTCCGCTCTTGGAATTCTGCAGGGAATTCCGTAGTGTGAACGCACTCTAAATGTTCAAACCATCCCATATATGTGTGTCTGTACCTTCATAGAACCACATATGACATCTGAACAGAGATCATGTCACACGGGATACCTCATGGCCCGCCTCCGAGGATCCAAATTGTCAGATTATCAAGTAGATTATTCTAAGGCTGAACTTTAAACACACATCCCAGATTCTCAGGATTACTAAACCGTCCGATGCCGGACTAAGGACCTGTCCAGAAGAAGAAATTTCATGCGGATTTAAACGTTGAATCTGCATCTGAGAATTCTGCTCCAAAAACACATCCCATTATATACAATGGGAATCTGCACCACAGATTTAACTGCACAGATTTGTCAGATGCGGTTTTGAAAATCTGTGTGCGTAAAAAAACGTAAATGAGACATTTTAGGGTGAGATGGGATTTAAGGTAAAAAAAAAGTACAGTTCCGACAAATTGCCCACCATCTAGGCCGTTCTGACTAAGGCTGCATTCACACCTCGTTTTCAGCCTACGGTTGTCGGATCCGGCTGGGGGAGGGGCGCCCCTGTACTCCAGCCGGACTGGCACTGAAAGCCATTTACTTTAATGAGCTGACCGGAGTCAAACGGTGACTCCGGTCGGATCAGTTTTGATCCGTATCCGGTTTTGTGACCGGACCTAAAACCGTAGTATAGTACGGTTTTAGGTCCGGTCAGGAAACCGCATTCTGGTCAAAAATGAGCAAACCGGAGTCACCGTTTGACTCCGGTCGGCTCATTTAAGTAAATTGATTTCAGCGCCGGTCCGGCTGGAGTACGGGAGCACCCCTCCCCCAGCTGGATACGACAACCGTAGGCTGAAAACGAGGTGTGAATGCAGCCTAAGCCATTAGAAGCAGTAGTCACTGTTCCAAGTTCATTAAAACTACGGGACTTGAGTGGGAAAAAAAAATACCGCCCAACTCCTGTGATTTGCCGAAAACCCGACTTTTTAAAGTCTATGGGACCCGGTGAAGTCCATTGTGCTCTGACCCAATTATGGTATGTACGGCGCTAAGAGGGGGGGGGGGGGGGAATACAGAGGAATGGACATCGAACAGGATGAAGCATAACCCTGATGTGAACTTGGCCTTACCACCAGTACAGAGGATCATCTGATCTGCTGACATACCGCACCCAAAAGAAGAAGGAAATTTGGTGTCACAACAACCATTATACGTCCTGCCATTGACAGTAACCACCGTTGCCTATATATACAGTGGTGTCATGAAGAACATAAACTGGATCCATACGGTCTTTCAGGATGAATCCAGGTTCTGTTTGGAATCCGATGACATTCTGGTTACAGTATGGAGGCCTTGAATTCTGCCTTTGCTGTAAAGCGACATACTGCCCCCTGCTGGTGTGATGATCTGGGGAGCCAAATACGATATTGTCCCTCGTATTACTAGGAGTGACTAATATGTGCAGCACATCCAGCGGCCACATGTATTGCCTCTCATGGCTTCCGACTGGCATTTTCAGCAGGATAATGCTCAACCACACAGCGGGGGGTTCCTAGGAAGGCCTCCACCAGATTGGACACCTCCTTGGACGCCAACTTTGGCAACGTACAAGTGGAGCAGGATCTACAGACCCAGCTGTAACATTTGTGGAGTAATGGGCTGCCAGGTGCCATGTGGAACCTGAATGT
>NC_079189.1:29677971-29692971 GCF_029499605.1 Hyla sarda
GAGATGGCGGCCTGGAGTGCAGTCTAGAAGCCGGCACCACCTCCTTGTCCACGGCGCCTCCAGTGACAAGAAGCCTCCGGTCCTGACATTGCGGAAGACCCCCTGTCCAGACGGCCATCACAAAGGTCTGCAGTGAGGCTCCTAGGTTATCCCTTCAGGTGTCATCCTCTTTTTCCCTGATAAGACCCCTTTCACACTATAAAATTCAGCCATTTTAAAGATCCGTTTGATGTTCCATTATGAAACCCCTGACAATCGGCAGTTAACCCCTTGGGGACGAAGGGTTTTTCCACTTTCGTTTTTTTTCCTCCTTACCTTTTAAAAATCATAACCCTTTCAATTTTGCACCTAAAAATCGATATGATGGCTTATTTCTTGCGCCACCAATTCTACTTTGTAATGACATCAGTCATTTTACCCAAAAATGTACGGCAAAACAGAAAAAAAAAAAACATTGTGTGACAACATTGAAGAAAAAACGCCATTTTGTAAATTTTGGGGGCTTCCATTTCTACGCAGTAAATGTTTCGGTAAAAATGACACCATATCTTTATTCTATAGGTCCATACGATTAAAATGATACCCAACTTATATAGGTTGGATATTGTTGTACTTCTGGAAAAAATCTTATATATATATTTTCATCTTCTGACCCCTTTAACTATTTTTCCGCGTATGGGGCGGTATGAACACACTGATCTTTTACATTTATCAATGGTTTCTCATAGGAAACCATTGATCGATGATTCTGCCGCTTGACTGCTCATGCCTGGATCTCAGGTACTGAGCAGTCATTTGGTTATCGGACAGCACAGAGGAAGGTAAGGGGAAACTCCTCGAGTCCTACAGCTGTTTGGGATACCTAGATTTTGCCGCAGTGATCCCGAACAGCCCCCTGAGCAAACCGGGAGCAGTTTACTTTCATTTTAGATGTGGCGTTCCACTTTTAAGGGTTAATAGCGCGCAGGAACTGCGATCAGTGCCGCGCGCTATTAGCCACGGGTCTCGGCCGCTGTTAGAGGCCCCGCATTATAGAAAGGGAGTGGTCAGAGGACGTACAGGAATGCCCTCCGTCCCCAACAGGTTAAACGGCCGTTACAAAATCCCATACGGCCGTTGTAAAAATCCCATAGACTATAATGGGCTTTTCTATTATCCGTCTTAACCCATTATAGCCCTTTATTAATAACTGACGTTATTTTGTGACGGGAGAATGAAGAGAGCATGCACCATTTCTCCCGTTACTATCTTCCGTCACAAAATAATGTCCATTAATAATAACGGCCTTATGGGATTTTGTAACAGCCAATTAAAGGCCGATTTTCAGGGTTTTCATAACCGAACATCAAACGGATGAATTTTATAGTGTGAAAGGGGCCCAAGACTTAAAGGGGTACTCCGCTGGAATATATATATTTTTTTAATCAACTGGTGCCAGAAAGTTATACAGATCTGTAAATTACTTCTACTTAACCCCTTAAGGTAACACCTATACTATGTGCACAAGAAAAAACGTCCTAACAATACACAATTTGAAAAGATTAAAAATATTAAATTCTTTATTGATATGAAAAAGTAACATTAAAAAGTACATATAAGAAATCACACAAAGGGACAAATGGGGAAAAAAACGGGATACTGGGATGAAGGTCCTGATCACATAGTGGACTATATGTCTGAACAGAATGTAATGCTTTATCAGCGTTATCGGCGCTCCATTACTACAGCCTGCATAGGCCATCAGCATTATTGGAGCGCCGATGGGACAGGAAGGAGGCAGGTAAGTAACCTCCGTCTGTCCTCTGAGCTGATCGGGACCCGGCAGCATTATGCCGCCGGTGTCCCGATCAGCTCCACTGAGCTACCGGCAGTCACCAGCATTTTAGACGCCGCGATCAGCTTCGATCGCCGCGTCTAAAGTGTTAATGCCGGACATCACTCGGATCGGTGATGTCCGGCATTAGCCAGCATGAAGAGAACTCAGCTCTTGAGCCCTCTTCATACACCCGCTGCACGGCTGTGCCGTTTATTAACGGCACCCAGCCGTGGTGGGGTTAATTCACCTCCCAGCACTGTCACAGTCGGCCACACATTGAAGGGACCGGGCCGCGCTGCAGAGAGCTAACTTACCGCCGGAGCCTGCTCGCTTGTTTAATTGTCTGCTCCAGTGCGGCACGTCCGGCCCCTTCATTGTGCGACCCACTGTATAAGCATCCATGGCGAACTATGGCCGCGTGCCCACAGAGGGTGCCATAGGTTTGCCATCACTGCCCTATAACAAACCCCATTAGAGATGAGCGAACTTACAGTAAATTCGATTCGTCACGAACTTCTCGGCTCGGCAGTTGATGACTTTTCCTGCATAAATTAGTTCAGCTTTCCGGTGCTCCGGTAGGTTGGAAAAGGTGGATACAGTCCTAGGAGACTCTTTCCTAGGAATATATCCACCTTTTCCAGCCCACCGGAGCACCTGAAAGCTGAACTAATTTATGCAGGAAAAGTTATCAACTGCCGAGCCGAGAAGTTCGTGACGAATCGAATTTACTGTAAGTTCGCTCATCTCTACACCTCATGTAATCCCCTTCCTTCTTGGGGGGGGACAGCATTTTTCTGGATGGGCAGGTGCTTCAGATACTGGCTAACTTTATTGCTGCGGACAAAGAAGCGCCCCAATGAAGAGTGCCCATAGGCAGAGCCGGCCCTGCATCTCCTGATGACAATGCATCTCCAGGAAGATTGCGCAAAAAGAATTGATACGTCAATTCTTTTTTCGGAGGCTGAACACGTGAACCTGCCCCCCCGCCCCCCCCCCCCCTAAAAAAGTACAATAGGCAGGCCTATTCCACATGGATATCAGTTTTGATCCCTCCTGTAGCACATCCTATAGATTTCAATAGTGACGGTGCTGCAGATTTTTCCAGTCCATTCAGAAAACAATGCAGAATTTTTAGAGGCTAGAAAAATTAAGAGGACACTTTTTGGTGCATTTACCTTATCTATTTGGCATTAACGGGAGCATAAAATCTGCTCTGAAACCCGCGTAGGGTTAAAAAAAAATAAAAAAATAAAAAATCTGCATGGATTCAGCATAAAAATCATCCACGTGAACCGGACACAAGGAGCACAGAGGTCCATAAAACAGACATGTACTTATCCTGTAAGGCAGCAGAAGAGCTAAGAGATTCTGACATTTAATCCTTTACGACAAAAATCTTATTTTAGATAAAAATATAACAGAAATAACCAACACATAATACCATCGCACTTACAAAACCCCTTAAAATTGCCTCAAAATTCCTTTCATAGAATAATTTCCAAATAAAGATCCAAACGCTGAGGGGAAAAAAAAAAAAAAAGAAATGCTGGAAATGTCCTCAGAATGAGCTAGGGCGCGTCCAAGAATGTGTTCCCCGACAAGGCGTACAGATGAGGAGCGCTAACACGGCTCCGACACACTCCGGAGAGCACGGCAAAGGACGCAGCAAGACAAGAATATCAATGAAGGGAGCGGATCCCGGAAACAAAGACGGAGAAGACAAACAGCTGAAGGATGTACAGCAATAAACACAAAAAACAACACGATAACTAGTGTGTACATACATGTACTGTATATAACAACGACTCACACATTTAAGTCATGCTCTGCAATAAACCTATGGTTCTGTTCATACTAAGCCTCCTGGTTCAGGGACAGAATTCCAGAACATGGTAAAGACTAACAAAGATGAAAAGAGTTATTTAAAAGGCAAAAGCGGACTTAAGGCTATAAGGCATCATGTCAGGGCTGCACGATTTGGGGAAAATGTGCGGCTGAGATTATAGAGGTAAATATTGCGATATAATAAACTAATTGTGAAATCCCCCAATTTCATGTCACAACCCCCCCCCCACCCACCATGCCCATGTCACAACCCCCGCCCCACCCACCATGCCCATGTCACAACCCCCCCCCCCCACCCACCATGCCCATGTCACAACCCCCCCCCCCCCCACCCACCATGCCCATGTCACAACCCCCCCCCCCACCCACCATGCCCATGTCACAACCCCCCCCCCCACCCACCATGCCCATGTCACAACCCCCCCCCCACCATGCCCATGTCACAACCCCCCCCCACCCACCCACCCACCATGCCCATGTCACAACCCCCCCCCCACCATGCCCATGTCACAAACCCCCCGCCCACCCACCATGCCCATGTCACAACCCCCCCCCCCACCCACCATGCCCATGTCACAACCCCCACCACCACCACCAACCATGCCCATGTCACAACCCCCCCCCCCCCCCACCCACCATGCCCTTGTCACATTCCTCCCCCCCCCCAAATCCTGATGCTCACCTAACACTAGGAAGAGTTGTTTCTTTATAAACTGGATGTAGATTTTATTAGGTCGTCTTTTGTCTTAAAAAATAAATAAATAAATAAATAAACAAACATTTATTTTTTCCATATTTATGCCACGTAAAAGCCATTCTAGGACATTTTCCTGGGACTGCGTTAACGGAAAACCACATCATAGACCTTCATGTAAAAAGAGGCTCGTAGTTGTGATTTATGCTGAATATTGAAAAAAGGCGACAAATGCCACACAAAATAAAAAAAACACAATGAATAGGACATACTGGGAAGAGCAAAAATGTGACAAACCATAGAAGGGCTTTGAAACAAATTCATTCTAATTTCTCTGGAGCTGGGATTGCTTTGTTAGCTTAGCATACAAGATGTACTCTTCTAGTAATGTCAATACGTTTCATGATTTATATGGAGCCTTTGAGGGAACTGCCATGGGGTCATCATACACCCAAGAACACACATTCCAGTCAAGTGATGTATGTAAAGCTAAAACACACATTATTAGCAGAAATCTCCTCTCACCTACACAGGCTCTGTGTATGTAAAAAAAAACTGTCCCACAGGGGGTAACACTCCATGCACCATATGTAGTAGTGCCACACCTTATTCCTACATCTACAGCTGTACTTTACACAACCTCACACACCTTTTTATTACAGCAAAGCTGCAACACGAGCAACAACAGGATAGAAAATGGCCTATGAACTACCATAGTCTGTAGATAGTACTGGTGTTATAAAAACGTAAACTAACCCTTCATACAAACAGTCCAACATTATTGTGTATGCGACCTAGGGCTGGGCGGTATACCGGTTCATACCGAATACCGAAATTTTTGTGCTGCACGATATGAATTTTAACCCATACCACAAAAACGGTTTGGTCCATCCCCCTCGGGAATGAATGAATGATCAGCTGCAGGGCGCTGTCCCCACATCGGGGAACTGATCATATGTGACCCCCAAGCGCTGTTCTGCCCCCCCCAATCAATCATTAGCCCAGCGCTGCTCTGTCCCCATCGGGGTACTACTCACATATGTCACCCGAAAGCGCTGCCCTTCTCGTCCTCCTGTTTGTTGCGGCCACCGGCACTGACACTCTATACCAGTGGTCTTCAACCTCCAGATGTTGCAAAACTACAACTCCCAGCATGCCCGGACAGCCGTTGGCTGTCCGGGCATGCTGGGAGATGTAGTTTTGCAACATCTTGGGGTCCGCAGGTTGAAGACCACTGCTCTATAGCTGTATCCCTACGCCCGGGCTGCACAAGTTAAACAAAATTAACTTTAACTCACCTTCCCCGTCGGTCTGGACTTGCTTCCTAGGGAATGGAACATCGGACAGCCGGTTTGTCCCCTCCCCCTCAGGAATGAATGAATCAACCCAGCGCTGCGCTGTCCCCATCGGGGTACTACTCACGTCAACCGCAAGCGCTGCCCTCCTCTTCCTCATTTGTTGCGGGCCGCCAGCGCTGACCCTCTATAGCTGTATCCCTATGCCCGGGCTGCAAAAGGTAAACAAAATAAACTTCAACTCACCTTCCCCGTCGGTCCAGACCTGCTTCCTAAGGAATGGAACTTCGGACAGCCGTCAGCTTATCACCAGCCGTAGCGATGTTCCGCCTCGGCCGGTGATAGGTTGAGCGCACTGTCATGTAAGAAGCCGCAGTGCGCTCAGCCTATCACCAGCCGAGGCGGAACATCACTGCGGCCGGTGATAGGCTGACGGCTGTCCGACGTTCACTTCCCCAGCGTAAGGCCGACGTCGGAACATGCGCGAGTTTATTTTTGTTTTCCTATTGCAGCCCGGGCATAGAGATACAGTATAGAGTGTCAGCGCTGGCGGCCAAACAAGCAGGAGGACGAAGAGGCAGCGCTTGCGGGTGACGTGAGTAGTACCTCGATGGGGAGAGTTTTTTTTGGGGGGGGGGGGGGGGGGGAATACCGTTATATACCGTGGAACCGCCATGTTACAAAAAATACCGCGATACACATATTTGGCCATACCACCCAGCCCTAATGTGACCTGAATAGGACTCACTCCCTACTAGAGAAGCAATTCATTTCGTGTCGCAACCAGACAACATACGCCAAAGTCTTAGGCGATCACAACAGATACAGCCTAAACCCTTATAATTTGACACCACCACCACCATAGACAGGCAATGAATGAAGTAATAATGACAATTATTTTGGACCCAATATTATCCATGTTCTCTTTCTAGTACACCCAACATCAGATATCATCCAGGACTCTTCCATGTAGACCTAACACCTACTACAGTGATCCCTGAACTTACAATGGCCTCAACATACAATAGTTTCAACATACACTGGTCTTTTCTGGACCATTGTGACTTGAAACCAGACTCAACATACAATGCTACGGACAGTCCTGATCTGTGAAACGTGTCAACGTCTGGAAGAACCGACCAATCAGAATGGATGTTCATTGGTAAAAACCCCTGTATTACTGAAGCGTATGCACTGAATTCCTGTCTGGTAGCGCCCCCTACAGTACAGGAAGGTATTACATGTTCTGTACTACTTTTAAATCAATGCCACAGTTAGCTGCTCCTTTGGACGTCACGGACGGCTCCATTACTTTTTTCGGACACTGTACTGTGCAGGATCCTGAAGAAGCTCCTGTCCTCTACACAGACAGTGATTACATCTCCCAGCAGATCTTTATTACTTTTATATGTAAGGATTTGCTTTATCTATATTAGTTATTTACTCATTTTTCTTTAATTCTCACTTTTTCCTGTTTTGGATGGCATTTTGGGGCTTCAGAACCAATTACCAAGTTTCCATAGAGTTCTGGTCTCAACATACAATGGTCTTCCTGGAACCGATTAATATTGTAACTTGAGGGACCACTATTCTTCTCAGTAAAGCAAACACCCAAAAACATTATCCATAACACTTCATAGTAGACCCAGCAACCACCAACATTATCCAAGACTCTTTCAAATTGACCCAACATCATCAACCATGACACCTCCCAGGTAGCCCCAACACTCTGGTCTACGAGAGAGTTATGGATGATGATACTTCGTGAAAAGGGGTACTCCGCTGCTCAGTGTTTGGAACAAACTGTTCCGAATGCTGGAGCAGGAAGCTTGTGACGCCATAGCGCTGCCCCTTCATGACATCACGCCCGGCCTCCCTCAATGCAAGTCTATGGGAGGGGGCGTGACAGCCGTCATGCCCCCTCCCATAGACATGCATTGAGGGGGCGGGACATGAAGTCATGAGGGGCGGGGCTATGACGTCACAAGTAGAGATGAGCGAACTTAAAGTGTTTCAATTCGTCAGAAACTTCTTGGCTCGGCAGTTGATGACTTTATCCTGCATAAATTAGTTCAGCTTTCAGGTGCTCCGGTGGATGGAAAAGATGGATACAATCCTAGTAGACTCTCTCCCAGGACTGTATCCATCTTTTCCATCCACCGGAGCACCTGAAAGCTGAACTAATTTATGCAGGCTAAAGTCAGCAACCGCCGAGCCGAGAAGTTTGTGACGAATCGAATCACTGTAAGTTCGCTCATCTCTAGTCACGAGCTCCCGGTGTCGGCTCTAAGGGTTCGGAACAGTTTGTTCCAAATGCTGAGCAGCGGAGTACTCCTTTAAGTCTACTGGGTTAAGTCATGGGCATAGTTACTGGGTATTTGGTCTACAAGAAAAAAAAGTAATGGGTGATGTCTTGGGGTGCAAGTCTACCAAGAAAAGTTTTTTTTTCTCTCCTTTTTTTAAAGGTAGGATCCCAAATAACATCCCTGCCAAATTATTGAAGAAGCCGCCGAGGTCATACAAACAGTGCGGTCTCTCCATTTCCACCAGTCACAGATCTATACGGGCTGTAACTATGAGAAACTGTAATACCGGATACAGCCACCGAGCGTTCAGAGCTGGTACATGGGCACTCACATGATAGCAACTGGCAATTGGTAATGTTGTCGAACCTCCAGCTCTCAGATCCTGATAACTTATCCTAAGGATAGGCCATTGATTTAAAATAAATTAGGGATCGCCCGATATCGATTTTTAGGGCAGATACCGATAATCTGTGGAGGTTAAGGCCGATAGCCGATAACCTATACCGATATTCCGGAGACGCCGCTGCAGATCATTGATTTAAAGCGGGCGCTTTAAATCAATGAATTGCAGCGGCTTTTGCGGTGCCAGAGACCGCCTCTCTCCCCTGCCTGTCCTGCGGTCCTACCACCACCGCTCCCACCTGCCTATCCTTTGCCCCCCCCCCCCCCCCCCCCCCCCACCTATTCCTCTGCCCAGAGACTGCCGCCGCCCGCTTCTTTCCCCCTGACGGTCCTTAGTCCAACCACCACAGCTGCCCCATTGCCTCCCCCATTCCCGGTTTTATAATTACCTGTTCCCGGGGCCCAGGGCCCGCGCTACCTCTGGCTCCGGCGTCGTCCTAAGCTATCACTGTGAGCACTGACGGTGACGTCGCGTTGAGAACGTCACTCGTCATTGCGCAGCGCACAGCGTAACACAGGACGCCACAGGAGCCAGAAGCAGCGTGGGCCCCAGGAACAGGTAATTATAAAATCGGGGATGGAGGAGGCAATGGGGCGGCGGCGGTCTCTGGCCAAGGCGGTGCAGTGGGGGGGTGCGGTGCGGGTTGCGGGGTATTATCGGCAGGTTAATTGCCGATAACGTGCAAAATCATGAATATCGGCCAAATCGATAATCGGTCGATACCTAAAATAAATCCTCAAAAACCTTTTTACATGGTATCTTGGACAATCCACACATGAAGGGCACTAAACCAAAAGGGTTCCAATGCTGAGACCCCAGAAATATTCCAAGCAACGCTACGAGAGTGTCTACATATACATGGACTTACCTTATGAGAAGAATCCGGTCAGCTGTCAGTCCTCACAACCCCTGTATTCCATAAAGAACCATCTGTAGGAACCCCGCTCGTCTCCCCTGCAAAAAACAAACAATATGAGTCCTAAGCATCCCATTACTGATGTTACGTTCTATCAAGACATTAAATCCTTCAATTATACAAGTAAGGTGGTCCCAAAAAACTGTTTATTTGGCCCGTTTCCCCTTCACTTGTGGAAAAGACAAGCAGCTTGAATCCTAGGCCCCCTTTTTGTGGGTCTATATAAAGGAGGGAATACTGTGCAGGTTAATACTGCCCCCATTAGGTAGGTGTAGGATGCTAGGAGTCGGGCCTCCGCAGTTATTGGACCCCAGTATCGAACTCAATCCGACCCCATATTCCTTTCACAATTTTTTTTTTATATCACCAGAAATTGAAGAGTTAACTGCCAAGCACACGCCTTGCCGTACGGGGGATGATGGGTGTTTTTTTTTTGGGTTTGGTCCACATTCGTTTTCTTTAAAGAGAAAGCCAATAAGCTTACTTTTTTTTTTTTTTTGTCTCCGATTCAAAGAGAAAACAAAAGGTCACATGACTCATCCTGGAATCCTGGCGCTACGTTATAAATCACTGGCATCCAACCATTATAAAAGAAATAAGGAGAAGGCCAGACCGAGACTTGTGCCACTTCAGTGACATCATAAAACTTTAAAGTTGCCTTTGTTTTGTTTCATTTATTTTTAGACAGTTTTTAATTAAATTCTTCACACCCATCAGGGGCATTTGACGTTTCCCTACAAAGAGCATTAGTTAAAAGTCGCAGATTAAGCTGGGAGGGAGCAGAACTGAAGAAATGTGTTGCCTCTAGTGGTGGAATGAAGTACTGCAACTAAAAATCTGATGTGCAGGAATAATCACCCTCTTATCCTCTCTTATTTCAATGTAAGCCTCATTAATCGCTCCTTACGTGCAAACATTTTGTTTTTATTTCACACATTATATAGAGGCAGAATTGAATACAATTTTGTGACAGGAGAGAGATAGAGGCCTCAGGTGGGTGCAGATGTCATGGCTTTTTATCCTATGCCCCTCATTGGGATCCTCAGTGATCGGTAGAGGAACCCAAGATCAAGCGTCAAATTATTCTGCAGTGCCACCACTGGTAAAACAAGGCATTACACTGCTCCCCTAGAAACCAATGGACTGTCTGTATAATGCATAGACATGATCAATGGCGATCGCTCCATTTAATTTAGTCCCATATGGCTTTTAGGAGTGATTGTACAATTACACACCATAAAATGATAGCGATCTTAAAAAGGACACTACCCTTTACATCATCTCTCATGTTCTGAATGCAAATTAGGGATTGACCGATTATCCGTTTGGCCGAAATTATCGGCAGATATTCACGATTTTGGACATTATCGGTATCGGCACTTACCTTGCCGATATGCTGATAATGCCCTGCCCCGGCCAGGGACCACAGCCACCGCATTGCCTCCCCCATCCCCGGTTTTATAATTACCTGTTCCCGGGTTCCGCGCTACTTCTGGCTCCTGCGCGCTGCGCAGCGCAATGACGAGTGATGTCCTCAACGCGACATCACCCTCATTGCGCACAGTGACAGCTCAGGACGCCACCGGAGCCAGAAGTAGCGCGGACCCCGGGAACAGGTAATTATAAATCCGGGGATGAGGGAGGCAATGGGGCAGCGGTTGGATTAGAGAGGACCCCAGGACAGGCAGGGGAGAGAAGCGGCTGGCGGCGGCGGTCTCTGGCCCAGCAAAAGCTGCTGCATTTCATTGATTTAAAGCGCCCGCTTTAAATCATTGGTCTGCAGCGGCTTCTGCGGGGCCAGGTGGGTGGGGGGATTGGGGGAAATAGCCAATAATTTATACCGGAATATCAATATAAGTTATCGGCCTGAAAGGTCACAGATTATCGGTATCGGTCGATCCCTAATGCAAATATCTATGTTATCAATTTCAGGACTGGGAGAGGTTGACCATGGCGTAGATGGATGGGATGACTGACAGGAAAACTAGAAAAATTGAGTCATTTCAAATGAATAAAAATTTATTTTATTGATTACATTAAAAACAATAGATTGGGGAAGCTAACAAGGAGGGAAATATGACAGACAAATGGCATCACTACTGCACTTTTTCTATTTTTGTTGAGGTAAGTACTGTATCTTATGCCCTATTAGACGTCTGTCTTTGTACTAGTATGCACAGTTTACCTCAGTCTCTTTTGTATTTCCCAACGAGGTTTACATGTGCTGGCAGCAGTGACGCCATTTGTCCATCCTATTTCCCTCCTCTGTTCGCTTCCCCCATCTATTGTTTTTAATGTAATCAATAAAATTTATTTTTATTTATTTGAAATGACTCAATTTTTCTAGTTTTGATTTAATTCATAAGGAGTTCATATATGAAGCCCTTGCGTACCAGGTTCCCCATTATTTGAGTGGTTTATACCCACCATTTTTATTTTATTTGTTTATGTGTACGATTCTTTGTAAAACCTGTGAGGTACTGTGCTATTTATTTATTAATGGTGACAGGAAGTCCATAAAATCCCAGCCCCCACCTCATTACTTTAGGGACAGATATCAGCCCCTCCTACTATAACACCGCGGAAATATTACAGTCTGATAAATGCCAAAAAAGGGACTGATGACATCATCAGAGGAGTACAGAATGATCCATGTATACTAGAGTGTGGACAGCGGTCATGAGAAGGAACTGATGACATCATCAGAGAGCAGTACAGAATGATCCATGTATACTAGAGTGTGGACAGCGGTCATGAGAAGGAACTGATGACATCATCAGAGAGCAGTACAGAATGATCCATGTATACTAGACTGTAGACAGAGGTCATGAGAAGGAACTGATAACATCATCAGAGAGCAGTACAAAATAATTCATGTATACTAGAGTGTAGACAGCGGTCATGAGAAGGAACTGATGAAGCATTCATTACTTCTCTTGATGATGTCATCAGTTCCTTCTCATGACCGCTGTCTACACTCTAGTATACATGGATCATTCCGTACTGCTCTCTGATGATGTTATCGGTTCCTTTTCATGACCACTGTCCACACTCTCTACTATACTTGAAGCATTCATTACTCTTCTCTCTGATGATGTCATGTATACTAGAGAGTGTGGACAGCGGTCATGAAAAAGAACCGATGACATCATGAGAGAGAAGTAATGAATGCTTCATGTATACTGGAGAGCGTAGACAGCGGTCATGAGAAGGAACCAATGGCGAGAGAGCAGTACAGAATGATCCATGTATACTAGAGTGTAGACAGAGGTCATGAGAAGGAACTGATGACATCATCAGAGAAGTAATGAATGCTTCATGTATACTGGAGAGTGTGGACAGAGGTCATGAGAAGGAACTGATGACGTCATCAGAGAGCAGTACAGAATGATCCATGTATACTAGAGTGTGGACAGAGGTCAGGAGAAGGAACTGATGACATCATCAGAGAAGTAATGAATGCTTCATGTATACTGGAGTGTGGACAGAGGTCATGAGAATGAACTGATGACATCAGAGCAGTAACACAAGCCCCATGTATAGATAGTGTGGACAGGGGTCACGAGAAGGAACCAATGACATCAGCAGAGAGCAATACAGAATGCTCTGTGCATACTAGAGAGAACTAATGACATCAGAAAGCAGCAGAATGTAGACAGGAGTCGTGAGAAGGAACCGATGACATCATCACAGCGCAGTATCGAATGCTCCATGTGTACTAGAGAGTGTGGACAGCGGTCATGTGAAGAAACCGATGACATCAGAGATCAGTACAGAATTATCTATGGGGTGTGAACAGGGGGGTCATCAGACGGAACCGATGACATCATCAGAAACCAGTACAGAATGATTGTGCGTACTAGAGGGTGTGGACAGGAGTCCAACCAATGAAACGACATGGAGCATTCTTTACCTCCTTCTGATGTCATCGCTTCCTGCTCATGACCCCTGTCCACATTCTCTAGTATACATAAAGCTTTCTGTACACTACAGTGTGGACAGGGGTCAGGCGAACAAACCGATGACGACATTATCCGAGGGCACCACAGAACGCTCCAAGTGTCCTAGAGTGTGGCCAGAAGTAACCGATGACATCATCAGAGAGCAGTATACCAGAGAGTGTGAAGAGGCGTCATGAGCCGGGGGGGGGGGGTCTGTGTCATGTCAGAGGTAAAAGCTGCATTTCCGAGCAGGAATTCCGCTGCGCTCTATTTATAACCGCCACTCACATCCTGGCCGACCATCCCTAGAAACCGTGCAGGTCAGGCAGTACCCTGCTGTGCCGCCTCCTACCCATATGCCTGCCAATCTTCCCTTCTCTACTAAACATACAAAGCTGGCACCGTATAATGACGCCACAACAAATTAGTCACAATGGGGGAGATTTATCAAAACCTGTGCAGAGGAAAAGTTACCCAGTTGCCCATGGCAACCAGATTATTTCTTTCATTTTTAACAAGGCCTCTACAAAATGAAAGAAGGAAGCTGATTGGTTGCTATGGGCAACTGGGCAACTTTTCCTCTGCACAGGTCTTGATAAATCTCCCCCAATGTTTCAGGAGATTCTGGACAGTGAAGATCTCTCGTGATCAGCGCGTTGCGATGTATCCGCCATTACTAATCCCACGGAAGATCCTTACGGGTAGACTCCAATGGAAACAGCTGAATGGAAACAATGGAAACAGAATACAGTGGTCCCTCAAGTTACAATATTAATTGGTTGCAGGATGACCATTGTATGTTGAAACCATTGTATGTTGAGACCAGAACTCTATGGAAACCTGGTAATTGGTTCTGAAGGCACCAAAATGTCATCCAAAAATAGGAAAAAGTGAGGATTAAAGAAAAATAAGTAGATAACTAATATAAATAAAGCAAATCCTTATATATAAAAGTAATAAAGATCTGCTGGGAGCTGTAATCACTGTCTATGTCAGTGTTTCCCAAGCAGGGGGCCTCCAGCTGTTGCAAAACTACAACTCCCAGCATGCCCGGACAGCCAAAGGCTGTCCGGGCATGCTGGGAGTTGTAGTTTTGCAACAGCTGGAGGCACCCTGGTTGGGTAACAATGGTTTATGTAGAGGACAGGAGCTTCTTCGGGGTCCTGTACAGTACACAGTGTCCCAAAAAAGTAATGGAGTCACCCTCACCTGGTGTCCAAAGGAGCAGCTAACCCTGATATTGGTAAAGTTTACAGAACATGTAATACCAGACACCAGTCAGTGCATGCGCTTCAGTAATACAGTGAATGCCCATTTTGATTGGTCGGTTCTTCCAGCCATTGACACGTTTCACAGATCTGGACTGTCCATAGCATTGTATGTTGAGTCTGGTTTCAACTTACGATGGTCCAGAAAAGACCATTGTATGTTGAAACTATTGTATGTTGAGGCCATTGTAAGTTGAGGGATCACTGTACCGCATTCACCTGGACACATATTGTGCAACACTACAGCCAGCCATGAAAAGTGGCACCATTGCGCCAGGGTGACAATCAAAGGGCTACAAACTTTTGGCAAGTTTCTAATTTTTATTTTTTTTAATTTTATTTTTTATTCCTTTTTATTTAATTTTATTTTTTTTTATTCGTCATTTGCTAAAATTGGTTTAAACTCTAAAAATCACTAGCTGAAGGCTAAAATCCGCATTGATTTTGCCAAGGAAGAAGAGCAGATTCCACTTCTATAAAAACCCTAATAATTTTTTTTATATCGTTTTTGATTTT
>NC_079189.1:29697971-29712940 GCF_029499605.1 Hyla sarda
ACTGAGCGTGCAGTCTATGAATTCATAGGAAGTGATGACATCACTGACAGTGCAGTCTCTGTATTCATAGGGAGTTATGTCATCCCTGAACATGCAGTCTATGAATTCATAGGGAGTGATGACATCACTGACAGCACAGTCTCTGAATTCATAAGGAGTGATGACATCACTGACAGCGCAGTCTATGAATTCATAAGGAGTGATGACATTACTGAGCGTGCAGTCTATGAATTCATAAGGAGTGATGACATTACTGACAGCGCAGTCCATGAATTCATAGGGAGTGATGACATCACTGACAGCGCAGTCCATGAATTCATAGGGAGTGATGACATCACTGACAGCGCAGTCTATGAATTCATAGGGAGTGACGACATCACTGACAGTGATGTCATTCTTCACTTGCTTATACATAAGTAGCACAGACAGTGATGTCATCCCTTGTTGCTAGGCTAAACCTTCCTCCTCCCATCCTTTTCTTTGACCTGACGTCTACATCTGGTGTCAATGACCAAACCATTCATTTTTGCATATTAAGGATAGGTCATCTTCCCTATAAAAAGGCAGGTAAGAATACGGATGGCATCTACGGACACCATCTTTACTTTTACGGACTACAACCTTCTGCCATTTTATTACATGCAAAGCCAATTCCAACAAATGAACAAACTAACGAAAACAGCCCCCCACAGATTTTACGTCAGCCACAAAGCATCACCCTGCAATCTGCCAATTGCCAGGTGGCCACAGGTCCAAAGATTCCTAGTGTTACAGACCCCACAAATACCAGAGAGGCCAGATGGATGGGCTGCAGCTTCTCGGAGGGAGACGTCTGTATCTTTACAAGACATGAACTGGACAGTATCAAACACAATGAGATCCTCAGCAGGAAACCGCGATTCATAATGTAATAATGTCGCTATTCAAAACCCAACACAGATCTGGCCACAGCTGGACGAGCTCCATATCCGGCCGACCCTGCTATTCTGGGAGCCAGATACATTACAAGACATCACGTCAAAAACACAACTCTAATCTCGTGTACTGGATCTATAGGTTTAGGACAGACAAAAATATAAATTTATATACCGTATATATATATATATATATATATATATATATATATATATACACACACACACACACACATATATACACACACATATATACACACACATATATACACACACATATATACACACACATATATACACACACATATATACACACACACACACACACACACACACACTACATATATATTATATACTATTAAATAAAATAAAAATATAAATATTTCTAAATCAAAATAAAAACCTAAATTCTAAAATAAATAAAAAAAATCTGATTTCATGCAAGCTGTCCAAATATAACATTCTAACCCCCAACACACCCCGCAGGCTCAATATACATTTTACTAAGCAAAGCCAAAATCTAATTTTCCTCAAATTATCATTAAATCTTCCAGTGTCAGAGCAAGAAATGGTGGCTGAGAAATGTGCGAGGACGCAGATAGAGGAATCGATCAGTCACACTGGAGAGGCGTTACTAACGCATGGAACCAGGTCACAGAGCCGTACGATAAGGAGAGCGATGGATCCCGAGAGCTACTGCACCATCACAGACAGCCGCCACCTCTGGGAAAGGAAAGGAGGGGGCCACAGTTTTATAGTAGTTATATCCTTGTATATAGGGACAGTATTATAGTAATTATATTCTTGTATATAGGGACAGTATTATAGTAGTTATATTCTTGTATATAGGAGCAGTATTATAGTAGTTATATTCTTGTATATAGGAGGCAGTATTATAGTAGTTATATTCTTGTATATAGGAGGCAGTATTATAGTAGTTATATTCTTGTATATAGGAGGCAGTATTATAGTAGTTATATTCTTGTATATAGGGACAGTATTATAGTAGTTCTATTCTTGTATATAGGAGCGGTATTATAGTAGTTATATTCTCGTATATAGGAGCAGTATTATAGTAGTTATATTCTCGTATATAGGAGCAGTATTATAGTAGTTATATTCTTGTACATAGGAGCAGTATTATAGTAGTTATATTTTTGTATATAGTAGCAGTATTATAGTAGTTATATTCTTGTATATAGGAGCGGTATTATAGTAGTTATATTCTTGTACATAGGAGCAGTATTATAGTAGTTATTTTCTCGTATATAGGAGCAGTATTATAGTAGTAATATTCTCGTATATAGGAGCAGTATTATAGTAGTTATATTCTTGTATATAGGAGCAGTATTATAGTAGTTATATTCTTGTATATAGGAGCGGTATTATAGTAGTTATAATCTTGCATATAGGAGCGGTATTATAGTAGTTATATTCTTGTATATAGGAGCGGTATTATAGTAGTAATATTCTTGTATATAGGAGCAGTATTATAGTAGTTATATTCCTGTACATAGGAGCAGTATTATAGTAGTTATATTCCTGTACATAGGAGCAGTAGTATAGTAGATATATTCTTTTACATAGGGGCAGTGTTATAGTAGTTCTATAAACCAAACAGAAGGAGGAGTAGCACTGTTGTATGTAATCCCACCAGGTAAGGGTATAGAGGTATATGTGAGACCGGGCTATGGAGAGAGGGCTGAGTCAATGAGCAAATACTGGGAGGTGCTGGTATTAACAAGTGAATTGTAAGTCCATGGAACTATCAGAAAAAAAACGCCCCGGGGCGCTTTGTCAAGCTAACACACATGGTATGTTAGCTTGACAAAGCACCTCAGGGCACGAAAGTTGCATCCCTCCTTTTTTTGCTCCTCCACGTCCCCCACCTGTCTTGATCATACGGAAGATCATGGAAGTACAAGTTTTCAGCAACTACAGTGGGTGAGTGTTTTTTCTGATAGTTCCATGGACTTATAGTAGTTATATTCTTGTATATAGGAGCAATATTATAGTAGTAATAATACTGCTTCTATGTACAAGAATATAACTACTATAATACTGCCCCTATATACAGGAATATAACTACTATAATACTGCCTCCTATATACAAGAATATAACTACTATAATACTGCTCTTATATACAAGAATATAACTACTATAATACTGCCCCTATATACAGGAATATAACTACTATAATACTGCTCCTATGTACAAGAATATAACTACTATAATACTGCTCTTATATACAAGAATATAACTACTATAATACTGCTCCTATATACAAGAATATAACTACTATAATACTGCCTCCTATATACAAGAATATAACTACTATACTACTGCTCCTATATACAAGAATATAACTACTATAATACTGCCCCTATATACAAGAATATAACTACTATAATACTGCCCCCTATGTACAAGAATATAACTACCATAATACTGCCCCCTATGTACAAGAATATAACTACTATAATACTGCTCCTATATACAAGAATATAACTACTATAATACTGCCCCCTATGTACAAGAATATAACAACTATAATACTGCTCCTATATACACTGCTCAAAAAATAAAGGGAACACTTAAACAACACAATGTAACTCCAAGTCAATGACACTTCTGTGAAATCACACTGTCCACTCAGGAAGAACACTGATTGACAATCAATTTCACATGCTGTTGTGCAAATGGAACAGACAACAGGTAGAAATTATAGGCAATTAGCAACACACACCCAATAAAAGGAGTGGTTCTGCAGGTGGTGACCACAGACCACTTCTCAGTTCCTATGCTTCCTGGCTGATGTTTTGGTCACTTTTGAATGCTGGCGGTGCTTTCACACTAGTGGTAGCATGAGACTGAGTCTACAACCCACCAAGTGGCTCATGTAGTGCAGCTCATCCAGGATGGAACATCAATGTGAGCTGTGGCAAGAAGGTTTGCTGTGTCCGCGTAGTGACCAAAGCATGGAGGCGCTACCAGGAGACAGGCCAGTACATCAGGAGACTTTGAGGAGGCAGTAGGAGGGCAAAACCGCTACCTCCGCCTTTGTGCAAGAAGGAGCAGGAGGAGCACTGCCAGAGCCCTGCAAAATGACCTCCAGCAGGCCTCAAATGTGCATGTGTCCACTCAAACGGTCAGAAACAGACTCCATGAGGGTGGTATGAGGGCCCGACATCCACAGGTGGGGGTTGCGCTTACAGCCCAACACTGTGCAGGACATTCAGCAAATTTGCCACTGGTGCCCTGTGCTCTTCACAGATGAAAGCAGGTTCACACTGAGCACATGTGATAGACGTGCCAGAATCTGGAGACGCCGTGGAGAACGTTCTGCTGCCTGCAACATCCTCTAGCATGACCAGTTTGGCGGTGGACCAAAAATAGTGTGGGGTGGCATTTCTTTGGGGTTCCTCCTAATGCAAGACAATGCTAGACCTCATGTGGCTGGAGTGTGTCAGCAGTTCCTACAAGAGGAAGGCATTGATGCTATGGACTGGCCGCCCGTTCCCCAGACCTGAATCCGATTGAGCACATCTGGGACATCATGTCTCGCTCCATCCACCAACGCCACATTGCACCACAGACTGTCCAGGAGTTGGCGGATGCTTTAGTCCAGGTCTGGGAGGACGTCCCTCAGGAGACCATCCACCACCTCATCAGGAGCATGCCCAGGCGTTGTAGGGAGGTCATACGGGCACGTGGAGGCCACACACACTACTGAGCCTCATTGTGACTTTTTTTAAGGACATTACATAAAGTTGGATCAGCCTGTAGTGGGGTTTTCCACTGTGATTTTGAGTGTGACTCCATATCCAGACCTCCATGGGTTGATCAATTTGATTTCCATTGATAATTTTTGTGTGATTTTGTTGTCAGCGCATTCAACTATGTAAAGACGAAAGTATCTCATACGATTAGTTCATTCATTCAGATCTAGGATGTGGTATCTCAGTGTTCCTTTTGTTGAGCAGTGTAGTATCTAATGGAAGCCCTACAGATTTCTATCACAGATTCAGACAGCTGATGCAAAACTACAACTCCCAGCATACCCGGACAGCCAAAGGCTGTCCGGGCATGCTGGGAGTTGTAGTTTTGCAACAGCTGGAGGCACCCAGCTTGCAAAACCCTGCACATCTAGGATGTTTGATCCCGGTGTTCCCTTTATTTTTTTGAGCAGTGAAGAAGAATAAGTTATATTCTTGATCAGAGAAGCTTTTTGTGATAGAAATCTGTAGGGCTTCCATTAGATACTACACTGCTCAACAAAGGGAACACTGAGATACCACATCCTAGATCTGAATGAATGATCTAATCGTATGAAATACTTTCATCTTTACATAGTTGATTGTGCTGCACACTACCAGGCAGACAAAAAGTTATTTTTAATATAGTAAAAAAAAAAAAAAAAAAAAAAAAAAAAAGCAGGGAGGGGGTTAGGGACAGAAAAAAAAATATATATAGGATGGTAGGAGCTACAATTTAAATATATAAAAAATAAAAATAAAATAAAAAGATATAAAATAAACCGCAGTAACTTATTGCAGGACCGTCTTACATTGTTTATAATCTGTAACCATAGCAACACACAGCTCTGCGGAGATGTGTACAAAATAGGGCAGGACAGTTTAAATTAAAACGGATTTAAAATGGGTTATTTTTCCTCTTTAGGGTATATATTTACAGTACTTAATTTTTGTGTTCAACTTTAGGTGGGAATTAGAGATGAGCGAACTTACAGTAAATTCGATTCGTCACGAACTTCTCGGCTCGGCAGTTGATGACTTATCCTGCGTAAATTAGTTCAGCTTTCAGGTGCTCCTGTGGGCTGGAAAAGGTGGATACATTCCTAGGAAAGAGTCTCCTAGGACTGTATCCACCTTTTCCAGCCCACGGGAGCACCTGAAAGCTGAACTAATTTATGCCGGAAAAGTCATCAACTGCTGAGCCGAGAAGTTCGTGACGAATCGAATTTACTGTAAGTTCGCTCATCTCTAGTGGGAATCGCGTGTAGTTATTGCATTTATCATTTGAGCAAGGAATAAAAATATAAAATAAATAAAATATAAAGATGTTTTATTTTTATTCGTACCCAACCACCTTTAAAAAAAAGGAGTACTCCGCTGGAAACATCTTATCCCCTTATCCAAAGGATAGGGGAGAAGATGTTGGACCGCGGGGGTCCCATTACTGGGGACCGCCGCGGCACCCTTGTCATTCGGTGCACGGAGCAAACATCGCTCCGTGCCCGATGACTGGAGATGCGTGCCGCCATGCCCCCTCCATTCACGTCTATGGGAGGAGGCGTGACTACTATGTACCAGCCGTCACGCCCTCTCCCATAATCAGGAATGGAGGCGGCGTGGCGCGACGTCACTAACACGGAAGCTGCAAGCGGGGGCACCGCCACTGGGGATACGGGATATAATGTTTCAAAGAGTACCCCTTTAAGGAAAACATTTTCATACCTTATTATTGCAACTTCTTGCAAAATGGTCCTAAAAGCTTAAAGTTAGGCAAATTTAAATTAAAAAAAATACTGGGAAAGGTTAGACAAAAAAAATATATATATATTTGTATTCCCAATGATGTGCAAACGCAATGGAGTTACAACTCCAATAAAATAGAATACAGAAAGTTTCCGTACAGGAATGATTACACGGAACTGCGTTCCGCCTCGCACGACGCTCACCCATGCGTGTAATAGGCATCTCTGCCAACACGATTTTCATCTTTCCCCTAGAAACACAGATAATCCTAGGCTCATATTTTACCCAGAAGACCCCATTTCTTTGTATTAGTGTAGACCAGTGCTTCCCTACCAGTGCGCCTTCAGCTGTTGCAAAACTACAACTCCCATTATTATATTGGAAACAAAAGCGAAAAAGACGGCATTCAAACTTATTAGGGAAAGCTCTTTACATTTATTGAGATAGATATATATATATATATATATATATATATATATATATATATATATATATAAAATATATAAAATATATAAAAATAGTTAGGTAAAATTTATAATATACATATATTATAAATTTTACCTAACTATTTTTAGTCCACATAGGCGACTATTACATGTAATTTTTTAGTTGCATACACTGAACAATGCTACGGAACAGCCACAGTATTGATCAGTGTTCTCAGCGCTCCATTAGCACAGACTGCTGAAGCTTCCTGCACTGATGGAGTGCCGATCAATTTTACAAAATTTTTCTCTCTTTAAGGGGTACTCCGCTGCTCAGTGTTTGGAACAAACTGTTCCCAACGCTGGAGCCGGGAGCTTGTGACGTCATAGACCAGCCCCCTCATGATGTCCCGCTCCGCCCCCTCAATGCAAGTCTATGGGAGGGGGCGTGACATTCGTCACGCCCCCTCCCATAGACTTGCATTGAGAGGGTGGTGTGTGACGTCAAGAGGGGGTGGGGCTATGACGTCACAAGCTCCCGATGCCGGCTCCAGCGTTGGGAACAGTTTGTTCCAAACACTGAGCAGCGGAGTACCCCTTTAAGCTTTGGTGACAGACAAAAACAAACCCTGTGTAGTCTGATGCTGCAGTCATATCCTGACCCTACTACTTACCAAGCTACTCAAAGTTGCCAAGAATTAATAAAAAATAAAAATAAAAGACAGAAGGAGGTATGCAGGATCCGACTACACAGGGATTGTTTGTAGTCTGTTACCATGGAGACACACAGGACTGAATAAAAGCAGTGGTGTTTCAATATGGATAAAAGCAGTAGGACAAAGTTGGTTGTGAAGGTGGACAAAGGCTATATACATATATATATATATATATATACACATATATATATACATATATATACACATATATATATATATATACATATATATACATATATATATATATACATATACATATACATATATACATACATATACACATATACATATACATACACACACACACAAAGAGAAGTCAAACATGATTCACTACGCCACATATGGGAAGAGAGAGACTTGTGATGCCTGAATTAAAGAAGCGTAAATACATTTATCCCTGTCCACAGGATAGATATATGTCTGTTCGAGGGGATTCCGACCGCAAGTAAGTGACATGTCAGCTGGTGGGAACATGCCCCCTCCATTCATTTCTATGGGACAGGCAGAGACACAGCGTTTACGTATCTCCGCCTCTCCCATAGAGGGGTGTATTTCGGCCAGCTGATGTGCTGGGTACGAAACGCGCTCTAGCACAGCAGAGTCTGGGCTTAGTTGGGGCCCCATACGGGAGATCGCAGGGGGGGGGGGGTCCAACCAAGCCTGTCGCTACAGGACAGGCAAACCAAGCAATTCCCCCCATCAATATTAAGGACATCCCTGTGTCCCGAAAGATGTTTTGGGGACACGGATGCCCCCGTTAACTCTCTGCGGCCCCGCGTTAAGTTTAAAAACGCAGGGGCTGCCGGGTGATAGCGCACGCTGGGACGTCACTGACGGCCCGTGCGTGTGCCCATAGCAACGGAGAAGCAGAACACCGGAGCATCGAGGAGGAGGAAGACGTGCGCCGGCCAGCTCGGTAAGTGACCAGCGGCACGTCATCTTCGGTGTTCCGACCACCGCTTCTAGGGTCTGGAACTAATGCTATGGCCGGATGGAAGGAGCGGTGGTCGGAGCACTGAAGTGAGGCAGTACACAGGCATACAGCCTCCAGCCATACACTGTATATGGCTGGAGGCTGTATGTCTGTGGGGAACTCTGCTGCACCTAATGTTGGGGGGGGGGGACTCTGCTGCATCTAGTGTGGGGGGGGGGACTCTGCTGCACCTAGTGTGGGGGGGGGGGGGGACTCTGCTGCACCTAGTGTGGGGGGGGGGTGGGGGGGACACTGCTGCACCTAATGTGGGGGGGGGGGGGGGGGGACTCTGCTGCACCTAATGTGGGGGGTTACTATGTCCCGACATCGGCCCTAGAGCGTGACGTGCGTGAACATCAAGGGGGAAGGGCCTCCATGTCCATTTTGCTTGGGGCTGCCAAATTCCTTCAAACGGCCCTGGGTCCAACCACTGGGATATTTTTATCTTACCGCTGGACATCTTCTTTAACAATGCGGCAAAAGAGGTTTTCTTCGATTTTGGATTTACAATGATGACATTATGAATTAAAAACACAAGCCTTTTAAAACTAGGGATACGTTCCCAGGGAACGAACCGTAATCCACAGAGAAGTGCTGCAGATTCCCATCATTCACAGCGATCGTGCCAGTCCAGCCTAACAATCTTCTTATTGTCTATACGCAGAGTCGAGACCTTATACAGAGGAAGGAGAGGAGCGTGGGTGTGGAAACCATAACAGTATCAAGAGACACGAAAAACAAGGACAAGTGCTGGGCTAAACTCCGCACCATAGACCAAGCATTTACATATATACTGTACACAAGGCCTGTAACCAGGGGCAACCAATAAGATCCATGCAGAAAGGCTGTACAAGGAGTCAGGGCACATTAATGTATTATATCAGTTATATTATTGTACATAGAGGGCAGTATTATAGTAGTTATATTCTTTTATATAGGAGACAGTATTATAGTAGTTATATTCTTGTATATAGGAGCAGTATTATAGTAGGTATATTCTTGTATATAGGAGCGGTATTATAGTAGTTATATTCTTGTATATAGGAGCAGTATTATAGTAGTTATATTCTTGTATATAGGAGACAGCATTATAGTAGGTATATTCTTGTATATAGGAGCGGTATTATAGTAGTTATATTCTTGTATATAGGAGCAGTATTATAGTAGTTATATTCTTGAATATAGGAGCAGTATTATAGTAGGTATATTCTAGTACATAGGAGCAGTATTATAGTAGTTATATTCTTGTACATAGGAGCAGTATTATAGTAGTTATATTCTTGTATATAGGAGGCAGTATTATAGTAGTTATATTCTTGTATATAGGAGGAATATCATAGTAGCTATATTCTTGTATATAGGAAGCAGTATTATAGTAGTTATATTCTTGTATATAGGAGCAGTATTATAGTAGTTATATTCTTGTACATAGGGAGCAGTATTATAGTAGTTATATTCTTGTATATATGAGCAGTATTATAGTAGTTAAATTGTTGTATATAGGAGGCAGTATTATAGTAGTTATATTCTTGTATATAGGAGGCAGTATTATAGAAGTTTTATTCGTTTACATAGGAAACACTGCAGCATCAGAAGCTTTTTTTTCTCCCCCCCCCCCCTTTTTTCCTTTCTTTACATTTCACATTGCTAACATATAGTAAAAAAATTTATAAAATCGGGGTACAGCGCCTTAATAATCCAGTTAGTAACATCAATACGGTAAACCCCCAATAATGGTTAATACATCCGTAGGGTCCATTAGTCTGCCCTACTGAAGACCGCCAGTATAGCCTAAAACTGGATATGGTATCTTGGCTTTTTTATTTTTTTTATTTTATTATACAGGATATAATTTTATTATTGTTTCTGTTACTTCGAGGAGTGATCAGACGTGCGGCAAAGCTGCCAAAAGGAAGTACAACATTTTCATACAAATCTCAGAATGTCTATTCTTTGGGCCTGAGAATCAGAATTACTCCTTACAGAATCAGCAGGAAACGGCGCTCGCCCCATTACCAGTGTGACCACCTCCTGATCCATCTGGAGATACATATTATGCTTTGAAGCTTCTCTTCCTTTTCTGGGATTTGCACACAGACTAAACAAAAGGCTCTAAAGGCAACAGATCAGTAACGGTGAAGAATATTTTTGAGCGAGTCCATACAAAAAAAAGAAAAAACGAAAGGTCTGAAATGCAGGAAAATTACAGGTAGAGTCAAGAAACACCAATTGAGTTTACTCACTAAATAAAAAAAAATAAAAAACACAAAGTAAAAAGGGAAGACAAAAAAGGCACAGCCATTATCTGACATTTTCAGGCGACCATTGAACAGTATGGGCTTGTTCATACTATGGAGATTTCCTTGAAGACATTTTTCTAGCGGATTCTGCTTGTTGCCTCCTCCCATTGACTTAAACAGATCTCTGCTGCTATTAGCCAAACCATTCCGACCAGAAATTGGATTCTGCCGGAATCCTCGTTATGAAAAGGTGTTGAATTTCGGCACTTGTTTTTATGGCAAATTTCAGGTAAATTAAGCGTAGATCCATTGGAGCAAAATTCTTCTCAGAATTTCGACAGTGTGAACATAAACATTCAGCAAGTAACCCATGCCCAACATTCAGCACGCTGAGCCGACACTTTTTGCGGCAGCAATGATCGGAGATAACTTTGATCCTGACTGTTTAACCACTTATGTGCCACATTCAATAGATCTTGGCGACAGAGCGGCGACAGAGCGGCGACAGAGCGGCGACAGAGCGGCGACAGAAATAATCCTGGCAGCACTCCCATAAAGGTGCAAAAGAATAGGTTTGATTTACCCATGTGGAGACAACAACGTTTCAGCGGCATCACGCGTGATGCCGCTGAAACGTTGTTGTCTCCACATGGGTAAATCAAACCTATTCTTTTGCACCTTATGGGAGCGCTGCCAGTATTATTTCTATTTGGATCTACTTTCACGGTCTGCGATTGGGACTGTGCTCTTTGCCTGCTTGCACCCTGCTGTAGAGCTGGGCGGTGTGACCAAAAATGGGTATCACAGTATTTTTGAAAGTTATGGCGGTTCCACAGTATTTAACATGGAGCCCCCCCAATCATGTGACCCGTGGGCACAGATTTTGTTTCCCCCCCCCCCCCCCCCGGTTTATTAGCCCAGCGCTGCGCTGTCCCCCAGGACGGTTCTTTACATGACAGTGCACTCAGCCTATCACCGATCGAGGCGGGACATCGTTGCAGCCGGTGATAGGCTGACGGCTCTGTGATGTTCCCATCCCCAGTGTGAGGCCGTTACCGGGGGAACGTAGGAAGGTAAGTTAAAGTTTATTTTTGCAGCCCGGGCACAGGAATATGTAGTACATTACAGACTTCCAGCACCCCACAACTCACAGGAGGACGAGGTCACATGTGATTAGTTCCCCGATGTGGGGGACAGCGCAGTACTGGGCTAATAAACCTTGGGGGGGGGGGAGAGGAGCAGGACAGCGCCCACCGGTCACATGTGATTAGTCCCCCGATGTGGGGACAGCCGCTGCGGCTGATGATTCATTAATTCGAGGGGGGTGGGGCCAAACCGGTATTGCGGTATGGGAAAAATTCATATCGTGCAGAGAAAAAAAATTTGGTATTCAGTATGAACCGGTATACCGCCCAGCACTACCCTGCTGTACTTTGGACTACGTTTGGTTGTGCTGTCTCTGCCTTCTCTAGATAGATAGATAGATAGATAGGATACACAAACTGTAAATTTCCTTTAATCTCACATTGGCGGGATAGATGTCGCATTATCGGCGCATCGATTAAAGCGTACCTGTCAAATCACAATAAAAAAAATAATAATTATGCTTTTCTGTGTTACTCACTAGGTCATGCAGATGCTTTACATTCTGTGTCTAGCGTCCCCATTTGGTTCACAAATCCCTCTCTTCTGCCGCTCACTCATTCTGACATCCACTGCTCAGGAAGGGGCATGTCCATGGCAAGCACTGAGCCCGCCCTCACCCACCATGCATTTACTTCCTTCCCGAGTCTGCTGTGCTGTGCAGGGTCTCTTCATCCAATCACTGCAGGCTGCTCTGTAACCCCTTCCTTTCTGTTACCATGCTGTAGTCTGACAGGACAGGAGTGAGCACAGAGAAGTGAACTTTGCCCCTGCTGGTGCTTTAGCTGGGACAAAGAGGATGCTGCAGCCAGATCGGATTATGTTCTGGATGGTACGGGGACCAGCCATGATTCTATAAAAAAGAAGATTTTTTTTTTGTTGTTGTTGTTATGAAGTATATTAGAAAATTTAATGTTTTTCCGAGATGTACAACATGTAAAAAGTTTTTGATTCTGACAGTGTCCATTTAAATTTGCTGCGGTCACGTGACTATTAGTCAGAGCTCCCTCGCAATTGCTCCCCTCATTCACTAGAATTTCTGCGCATCGGAAACTGGATAACAAGACTTTTATTCCGTGGCTATCTATTAGAGGAGGTGGCGCACTGCTGAGACGCTTCCTACAATCCATCGCAACGTAAGATGCAGCGGATTTCACACGATACATGATATCACCAACTTCTCATAACACCCCCCCCCCCCCCCCAACACATCCTGCGCAGGAAGACGATTAAAGCAGCGAGGAACAGAGAGTGTTACATGTTCCAGGAATATTGGCAGTCGCTGCAGCGAAAGCATCATATCTCCCAGCTGCTGTACTCCTACAGACCACCTGTATGGGATGGGACCACCAGCGCAGGATCCTGGCAACATGGGGGGGGGGGGGGGGGGGGGGGGTTGGAAGCTATACACAGTTGTGTAATCCTATGTAGTCCAGGATTCTAAAAGATCTAGCAGAGCTGAACTCATTTGCGCACTATGACGACTCAATGTTCAGGGGGATGACCCTCAACCCAGCTGGCAATATATTATTTATTTTTATATATATATATATATATATATATATATATATATATATATATATATGTACAGTGGTCCCTCAAGTTACAATATTAATTGGTTCCAGGACGACCATTGTATGTTGAAACCATTGTATGTTGAGACCAGAACTCTAAGGAAACCTGGTAATTGGTTCTAAAGGCACCAAAATGTCATCCAAAAAAATTAGGAAAAAGTGAGAATTAAAGAAAAATAAAGTAGATAACTAATACAGATAAAAAAAAATCCTTACATATAAAAGTAAGAAAGATCTGCTGGGAGCTGTAATCACTGTCTATGTCAGTGTTTCCCAAGCATGGAGCCCCCAGCTGTTGCAAAACTACAACTCCCAGCATGCCCGGACAGCCTTCGGCTGTCCGGGCATGCTGGGAGTTGCAGTTTTGCAACAGCTGGGGGCACCCTGCTTGGGAAACACTGGTCTATGTAGAGGACAGGAGCTTCTTCAGGGTCCTGTACAGTACATGCAATGTCCTAAAAAAGTAACATGGAGCCGCCCTCACCTGGTGTCCAGAGGAGCAGATAACCCTGGTACAGGTAAAGTGTAAAGAACATGTAATACCTCCCTGTACTGTAGGGGGCGCTACTAGACATCAGTCAGTGCATACGCTTCAGTAATACAGGGGTTTTACCAGTAAATTGCCTATTCTGATTGGTCGTTTCTTTCAGCCATTGACACGTTTCACAGATTTGGACTGTCTGTAGCATTGTATGTGGAGTCTGGTTTCAACTTGCAATGGTCCAGAAAAGACCATTGTATGTTGAAACTATTGTATGTTGAGGCCATTGTAAGTTGAGGGATCACTGTATATAACTATATAACACACTATATATATAATGCAGCGCGCAGCACTACGAGGACATCACCAGTGACTCGCACGGGCACAATGCCAGCTGGGCACAGTGGAAAACAAGGGCGGCAGGCTAGTCACATGATGAATAATAGAACAACTATCTAAACTATGATATGCATTATGGCTCACAGGGTTACAAAGAAAAAGGATTAAATTAAAAGATACATTTCATGACGTAGTGAGTATGACCCTAGGAAGAAAAATCTGTGCAATTGAGCTGGTGGTAGAAGTTGGTGGCAGAAAATATGGGCAGACATTCTGCACATTAGATTGATGCAGTGGCACTATGACAGCTCGGAAACGTGTTGTCTTTATAGACGGCAATGCAATTCCGAGCAGAATCAGGTTCAATGTTCCTGCGGACTCCGGAATCGGGATATCTGCCACGGAAACATCGCCCCTCCACAGAATGTGATGAGCACAGGCAGCAGAATCCCATTGAAATCAAAGGCGGAATATTCCTGCGGAATTCAGTTTGGAAATTCCGCTGTGTAAACATAGCCTAAGGGGTAAGTGATCATTTGTATCAGGTAAATCAAGACACAAATGAAAGCCACTGAAATGGGGATAATCTGTGCCCAAATCTTCGGCAAAAAAAAAATTATATATATATATATATATATATATATATATATATATATATATATATA
>NC_079189.1:29713140-29715640 GCF_029499605.1 Hyla sarda
ATAATCTAATTTACATGGTAAAGGAATATTGATTGGGAACAGCAAGGTTACGGGCCGGCTTCCTGTGTGCGGGGGGGGGGGGGGGGGGGGGGGTTTGTGTCCGCCAGGGAATATACGGAAATGACTGCCATAAAATCCCCCATCACTGCAGCACTAGGAATTTAGTACTGTAGTATCTAATGGAAGGCCTACACATTTCTATTACAGATTCAGACAGCTGTTGCAAAACTACAACTCCCAGCATACCCGGACAGCCAAAGGCTGTCCGGGCATGCTGGGAGTTGTAGTTTTGCAACAGCTGCAGGGGTGTGGAAATTTTATGAAAAAACTACTTGTCTACAGGACTAAAAAACGGAGCAAAATCCACTTGTCCGGCCAATTTTCGCTTTTGCACAAATTTTTTTCCTCCTCGCCCTATAATAGCCATAAGCAGCAACATTGGCGGTTCACCTCAGCCTGACTCTCGCATCCGCTTCCGGACTAACCGGCTGTGCCACCGGTCCAAAAGGCAGAACTGAGGAAGGTATGTCCAGCGCAGGATGACGTCAAACAGGAACTTTATTGACGATCACATGGAGCACACAGAATCACCAACGCGCTTCGGGTCAAACTGGACCCTTCATCATGGAATGGTTAATCACGCCATGATTAAGGGTCCAGTTTCACCCGAAATGCGTTGGCGTTTGTGTGCTCCATGTGATCGTCAATAAAGTTCCTGTTTGACGTCATCCTGCTCTGGACATTCCTTTTCTTATAATAGCCATAACTACCTACTATAATGTTACCTTTTAATTTTTCAATAACATTCTCCGAACCAAAAAAAAATAAAAAAATTTAAAATATATATTTGGTGAAGTGAAATTGAAATAGTAAAAGATAATTTAGCAAGTTTGGTGGTTTTCTTTTCTACGCCATTTACCTTGTGGTTGAGCTAATGTGTTATTTTGATCCTTTAGGTCGGCCTGATTACAGTAATACCAGATTTGTATAGTTTCCGTCACGTTTTACTAACTTTAAAAAAAAAAAAAATCGAAAAAGTTCAGAGGTTTTTTTTTTATTGCAATTTTTTGACCCCTGTAGCTTTTTTATTTGTATTTTTTTCGCGGCTGTATGAGGGCTCATTTTTTGCGCCATGATCAGTTTTTTGTATCGGTACCATTTTGGTATTGATCTGACTTTTTAATTTTTTTTCGGGGATATTATGAAAATTTCAATTCTGTGGTTTGATATTTTTTTTTTATTTTTTTTTCTTCACATTTACGTCATTTACTGTACAGGATAGATAATTGTATATTTTAATAGTTCGTACAATTACGCACACAGCGATACCAAATGTTTATTTTTATTACGTTCACATGTTTTTAATATAGGAAAAATGGGGTGATTTGAACTTTTAACATGGAAGGGGTTAATGTGTTTTAAGCTTTCATTAAAAACAGAATTTTTTATTTTTTGTTTTACACTTTATTAGACTTTTAGGAAAAAATCATTAGATTCCTCATACAGATCAATAGAGTTCTATTGAACTCCATTGATCTGTGTGCTCTGCGATCCATTGATAGAGCCTAGTCTATCCATCAATGACAGAGCCACAGACACCAGGGAACAGAGGTAAGCCCTCCGGCTACCTCTATAGCGGATGCCCCCCCCCCCCCCCCCCCCCCCTGCGATCGCGCTGCAGGGGGGTGATCCCTCCCCCCCCCCCCCCCACTAGCCCACCAGGGAGCATTCACATTTCCCTTTAGACGAAGCTGTCCACTTTGACAGCGGCGATCTAAAAGGGTTAATAACCAGATGTGGCAATCGCTGGATGCTGGCTATTAGCGGCGGCCCCCAGCTACTGAGAACAGCCGGGGCAGCAGAGTATGGAGCGGGCAGGAGTCAGGAGCCGCTCCATACAGACTGCTGAGCGCAGCCGCGCAGGTCAGGTCCGGCCCTGCTTACCGAGCAGGACCGGAAAAATTCACCTGCCCGGCGCCCGGAACTGCATGTCCTGGGCATTAGGCCATAGGAATTCCACATTCGAGCTGGAGGCACCCGGGTTGCAAAACCCTTCTCTAGAATTTGCTTCTTGATTTTTTCACCCGGTCACAAAGCGAATGCGGATATAACAAAAATAACGTGACCTGGAAGCAGACCGCTCAGAGACAGGAAGGGCGTGCGGGTATACAGAGGCCAGACAAATATAGAACAGAGTCTTACATCTATTGTTTGGTCATAAAAAATAAAAATACAGATATCTATCTTTTTGTCCACAGCCCTTCAGATCACAGGAAAGGTGTCAGACCGAACCCAAATAATCCGATAATCCGGCACTGAACTACAATACAATGCGCCTGATCATCCAGATTATGACAGCGGCCTTACAGATTAGAGGAATTGTACAAATATATAGGTTTTCATACAGATCAGGGTTCCCCATCCTGGTAGGGGAAGGATTTAGATTGTACTGTGGGAATGTGCAGACAACATCAATGTATCTAAGCTAATACAGGCTGGC
>NC_079189.1:29720640-29723140 GCF_029499605.1 Hyla sarda
GCTTTAAGTGCAGGGTGCCAATACTTCTGCAACGGGGTCTACACGCCCAAGATTAGCTGCAGCATCTGAATAAATATTCAGTATAAGAACCTGACTGATGGGGCAAATATGAGGGGTGCCAGGACTTCTGCAATGGGGTCTACAGATTAGCTGGGTGCTTTGAAACATATAATTTTTTTTTATTTTATTTTTTTAATGTATAACCAGGAACATTGGTAATACACTGTTACACAGTAGTTGAGTCAGTTAACTCTGTATATCAGTCTTAACTGCACTCCTAGAGAACATTAAAGGGGTATTCCGGCAACAACATTTTATCCCCTATCCAAAGGATGGGGGATAAGATGTCTGATCGAGGGGGGCTCGCCGCTGGAACCCCTTGCAGCACCAGTATTTTATGCGGGAGCTGAGTCTCCAGTTTCGGAAACCTCCGGGTTTCCGGGGCTGAGGACGTGACGCCATGCCCCCTCCATTCATGTCTATGGGAGGGGGCGTGACGCCCCCTCCCATAGACATGAATGGAGGGGGCGTGGCGTGACGTCACGTCCCGAGTCCCGGAAACCTGGAGGTTTCCGAAACTGGAGACGCAGCTCCCGAAAAGAATGAGAGTGCTGCAGGGAGATCGCAGGGGGTTCAAGCGGCGGGCCACCCACGATCAGACATCTTATCCCCTATCCAAAAGGAATGTTTTTGCTCGGAATACCACTTTAAGATGAACAAAGATGACGTATAACAAATGGAATATTAGACGGACAAAGGGCCTATAAATGGGGGTATTCCTAGACAGAAAGCAAATGACTTGTCACAAAACAGAACAATCTACTATTGGCAGTCATAAATTTACCTTAGGGTGCCAAGACTTTTGCAACGGGGTCTACAAATTGTAAACTTGCACAAAGAGGTGAATATGTATCCCATTTTACTATTCTGCAGCGCCATACACAATCTGCTATGCAAAAAAAAAGTCAGCGAGACTCCCGGTGAATGGCGAACACAGAACCCACACTCGGTAAGAACATGGCACGCGATGCACACTAGGGTTTTCTGGGCAGTAGACTGGCATTAAGCCTGGGGATAATTGGAGAATGGGTTAGGAAGTGGGCAATAACCAGCTCCAATATGATCATCATAACAGAGCGGCGGAAGGTTATGTAATTGCTGGCTGAAGACATCTTGCAGAAAGAGACGTCTGGCAGCGGTCCTGACTGCCGGTAATCAGGCGGAAAGATATGGTTAACCACTTCAGGCAGGCAGTTACTGGTTGAGGTGAAACTACAAGTTTCAGCAAGTCCAAGAACACAAATAGTGTTGACAGCAGACAAACAAAACCCACATGCTATGATCTGCTCATTTGTAAGGAAAATTGTAATAAAACTAAAAAAAAAAAAGGAGCACTCCGGCCACCGCTGAGATCACCAATAGTTTACACAGGAAGACATTTCTGCCCACAGATTTAACTGAATACCTTATTTATAAGGTCACTCCCATCATGCCTCAGGGCAGTGCATAGAATGCACAATTTAACATAACTACTATAATACTGCTCCTATGTACAAGAATATAACTACTATAATACTGCCTTCTATGTACAAGGATATAACTACTATAATACTGCCCCTATATACAAGAATATAACTACTATAATACTGCCTCCTATGTACAAGAATATAACTTCTATAATACTGCTCCTATGTACAAGAATATAACTACTATAATACTGCCTCATATATACAAGAATATAACTACTATAATACTGCTCATATATACAAGAATATAACTACTATAATACTGCTCCTATGTACAAGAATATAACTACTATAATACTGCTCCTATATACAAGAATATAACTACTATAATACTGCTCCTATATACAAGAATATAACTACTATAATACTGCTCCTATATACAAGAATATAACTACTATAATACTGCCTCCTATGTACAAGAATAAAACTACTATAATACTGGCTCCTATATACAAGAATATAACTACTATAATACTGCCCCCTATGTACAAGAATATAACTACTATAATACTGCCTCCTATGTACAAGAATATAACTACTATAATACTGCTCCTATATACAAGAATATAACTTCTATAATACTGCCTCCTATGTACAAGAATATAACTACTATAATACTGCCTCCTATATACAAGAATATAACTACTATAATACTGCTCCTATGTACAAGAATATAACTACTATAATACTGCCTCCGATATACAAGAATATAACTACTATAATATTGCCTCCTATATACAAGAATATAACTACTATAATACTGCTCCTATATACAAGAATATAACTACTATAATACTGCTCCTATGTACAAGAATATAACTACTATAATACTGTCTCCTAAATACAAGAATATAACTACTATAATACTGCCCCCTATATACAAGGATATAACTACTATAATAATTCCCTCTATATACAAGGATATAACTACTATAATACTGCTCCTATATACAAGAATATAACTACTATAATAC